>NW_002987037.1:97926-100663 GCF_000006295.1 Pediculus humanus corporis
ATAAAAAGAAAGAGTTTTAAACTTTATATATATATATATATATATAGATTAAAAGTTCTGGTTTTATTTTTTTTTATTTAATTTTATAACAATTATCGTAATTATTATTATTATTATTATTATTATTATTATTAAAAATTTAATTTTTTTTTTAATGACGGTTAAAAAGTATTAAAATTGAAAAATGTTTTAAAGTAATTAAATTAAAAAAAAAAAAAAAGAAAATTAAATTTACACATTTTCTTCAACGTTTTTCTCTTGCACAAAAATTAATATTAAATTTTCGAAAGGAGATATTTATTATTATTATTATTAGTTTTTTTCGGGGGGAAATTATTATTATTATTATTATATAAAATTCTTATATATATTTAAATAAATGTTTCGAATAAGATATTTTATTGAATAGTTTCACGACAAAGGAAAAACTTGTAAAAAAATAAAATAATTGCGTCACATTTAAAAATTTTAAGAGAGTCACGTGAGAGAACAATTTAGAATTATTTTTTTAAAAAAAAACTTTCTCCTGCCACGTACTCTACTCCTCAATTTATTTTTTTCATCTACCCTTTTTCACCCCCCCCCCTCACCAACGTTCCTTTCTTAAAAAATCCCCTTGAAAATCCTTTCTTGAAAAAAAGGGGCACTAACGCAAATCCATGTTTCGTTTAAACCAAAAAAAAAAAAAATTAATTTTTTTTTAAACAATAAAATAAAATTTGTTTAATAAATAATTTGTTTAAATAAATAAATAATAATTCTCTCTCTCTTAATAGATTTAATAGAATTTTTTATTTATTTATTTATTTATAATCAAAAATAAATCGATTGTAAAAAAAGGTCTACTAATGTTTTTACAGTCAAATTCTTTAATGACGTCATTTAAACCCTCTCTATCTCTCTTCTTTATCTTTCTATCTCGTGCATTTTCTCCCTTCCTCTCCCCTCTCTCTCCCTCCTCTCTCCCTTTCCCTTCCCCTTTCTACCCTCTTCTCCTGCCCATCCTCCCCAAAAAAAAATTTGTTTTAAATTGATTTTCATTGTTTTTTTGTTTTTTGTTTAGTGATTATGTTTTTAATATTGATGTGATAAAAATTCTCCAGAGATTTGTTTGTTTGTTTGTTAATTGTTTGCTCTCGTATTGATTTTAAAAGTCAAAAGTAACGATTTTTTTTTGGAAAGTGCGACAAAACATTATTTTCCATTTTGGAAAAAAAATTTTTTTTATTTTTTTCAATTCTTTAAATACAATTCAATCAAATGTAAAATCGAATAAGTTTTATAAAAAGAGAGAGAGAGAGAGAGTTATGGATGAATAAAAAATTTATTGTGGTCGCGATAAAATAAATTTCCTCTCTCTCTCACTCTTCTGGAAGACATTTTTTTTTTAAATTTTACACTTTAATCTAGAATTTTCTATAATGCAAACGCAAAAAAAAGTCGATTGGAAATGAAAAAAAAAAAAAAAAATTAATCGAATCGTATTACAACCGACATCGTTTTCATTATCATCATCATCATCATCATCATCATTTATTATCATTATTATTTAATTTAATTTTTTAGTTATTATTAAAAAAAATTTAAATTTAAATGCGGGGAAGAGGAAAATCAATAAATAATTTTTTTTTCTCTCTCTTATGTACATATGGATTTAATAAAAATCGATAGATAAATAAATAAAACAATTGTCGACATTTAAAAAAAAAAAAAACTTTTTATCCTTTTTTTTTTGTCACTGGACAAAAAAAAAAAGGAAAAAAAAGAAAATTTCATTTACAAATGGTGTCGACTGCCAAATTTTTAAAATGGTGGAAATAAAAAAAAAAAAAAAAAAAAAAAAGGAAATTAAACGCGAATTTTTTTTTTTTTTTTTATTGTAACTTTTTAGTTACGTATTTGGGGCGTTAACTGACGTTTTTTTTTTTTAACTTTTAACCCTTTTTACCACCACCGCCATTTGGTGAAAAATAGTGTGGAAAAAAAAACGGGGGGGAGGGGGGAAGGGGTAGGGGGAAGCGGTGCAGCAGGAGAGTTTGGAAAATGTTTGAGAATGAATGGTTTCCCATTTTTCATTTACGATCGTGGAATTTTCTATTTTTTTTTTTTTTTTTTTTTTTTTGAAAAACTGCGTCAACTTTTAAAAAAATTTTTATTCGTGTCAAGAAAATTTTAACCTTTTCTTTCTTACCCCCTCCCCTCCCCTCCCCTCGTCTCAATTTCCGCACAATAATTTCTCTCTCTCCCCCTCTCTCTCTTTTTCTATTTTTAATGTTTTATATTTTACGTTCCTTCTCTCTCTCTCTCTCTTTTTCTATACTTTTAAAAGTATCTTTTTTTTTTTAACATTCACGTTATAAATGCACTTTTCCTTCATGTTTTTTTTTCGGGGGGAGGGGGAAGTTCAACCTTTTCCTTTTTTAAAAATTATTTTATCGATAAAATCGGGTCGAAGAGTGGGGGGTGGGAAAAGGAGGGAAAATGAAACAAAAATTGGAAATTTAAATTTAAAATATGGCGGATTAAAATCGGTTTTTATCACGTTTCGTGAAAATTTTATTTAATTATTTTAACGAATAAAAAAAAAAAAAAAATTTATTTATAAGTAAAATCACTCAAATAATAATAATAATAATAATAATAATAATAATAATAATAATAATAATAATAATAATAATAATAATAATAATAATAATAATAATAATAATAATAATAAAAAAGCCAACGGCCATAGCGT
>NW_002987037.1:101067-122931 GCF_000006295.1 Pediculus humanus corporis
AGCGTGCTGGTCACACCGGTTCCCGTACGATCACCGAAGTTAAGCAGCATCGGGCGTGGTGCAAACTTGGATGGGTGACCGTCTGAGAACGCCACGTGCTGTTGGCTTAAAAGAGCAAAAAAAAAAAAAAAAAAATGAGAACAAGACAAAGTAAGAACCAAAAAACAAATCTTGTTCTACTGTCGACCTGAGGCAGCTCGACGAGAATGTGAATTTCACTGCTTCTGACCCTGGCCACTCCAAAGATGTTAGTCACTGGAGCCCAGTTCAGGAGACAAATCGTTCCCATTGAAATAAAGATGGACTCAGGAAGACCTTCAAGAATTGATGTGGTGCTATCTTATAATAAGTGGCACCACCGAAATTCGAGTATTTGTCCCTAAGGAATCGGGTAGAAACCTCGGATAAATACTTAAAAACTCCGACAAGTAGCCTTGTCGTGTTTAATGGTGGATAATAATAATATTAGAAAAAAAAATATTTTGAATAAAATTATTATTTATGGTTAAAAAAAAAAAAAAAGAAAATGAAAATTTAAAATAACATTAAAATGGCGGCGAAACATTAAATTTTCTACGTTGACAGGGAAAAACCATTATTCCGACCGGTCAACAAGAATTACTAATTTAACCACAAATCAGTCACTTTTTCAAATAACAAGTGACACTTTTCTTTTTTTTTTGCTGACCGGAAACGAGTAAAAAAAAAAAAAATCCTGTGTTAAAATCTGAAAATTTTTTTTTTTCGGGAAATTTTTTTTTAAGATTAAAAACGTCGAAAAAATTTTATTATCATCATCATCATTAAATCTAAAAATCGATTTTTTTTTTACTGATTCAATTTTTTATCATCATCATCATTATCTTTATATTATTATTACCATCAGCATCATTATTATTATTTAAATAAAAAAATTCGAATGAAAAACTTTATTTTTTTTAGATAATTTAATTTTAAAAAATTTTATCGACCTTCAACATTTTTTCTGTTTTCTTTTTTTTTTCTCCAGTGATAATTTCCAGTGATATCAGTTCACTAACAGATATCTCATTAACCAATTAGAAGTAAAAAAAAAAAAACTTTTTTTTTTTTCTCCAAATCCCTTCTACCCTCGTCGTCGTCACGCAAATCTAACATTTTTTCATTTTTCGTTAAAATTTTATTTTATTTAATAAAAACTCTGAAATCGAATCATTATTATTATCATCATTATTATCATCATCGTCATTCATTATTATTATTATTGTTATTATCAAATTCAATAATAAAAAAAAAAAAAACGAAACGTAACAAGGGAAAACCTTTTTATTATTATTATTGTATTTCATCCGTTATTGTCGTAAACGTTTGTAAAACAATAAATAATATTAATAATAATAATAATAATAATAATAACAATAATGATAATAATAATAATAATGATAATGATAATAATAATAATGGATAATATTAATTTTATATTTAATATTTTTTATTAAAAAAAAATTTATTTTGGAAGGTTTTGGGAGGTTTTTAAAGTCGTTAAACATTCAATTCGTGACGTAATCGTGTGCGTGTGCGTGTGCGCATGCGCGTGAGTTTATTTCTTTTTTTTTTGAATTGTAGCAATAATTGGTAAGAACCGATAAAAAAAAAAATTTTTTTTTTATTTGAAAAGGTCAAAAATTGATGATTTGGATAAAAAAGGAAAAAGAAAAAATCACTTGATACGAAAAATTCGTTTTTTTTTTCTTTTTCCCTCTCATTTTAACGACAATATTGACTTAATTTTATTTTCAAAGGAAAGATTGAGTCAACAAAAGGAAAAAAAAAAAAAGGAAAAAATTTTTTTCTTTATGAAAAAACCACTTTCGATCCTTCTTTTTTTTTCCTTGTGTCCATTATGTTTGTTTTTGATTTATTTTATCCGGTTTTTTTTCCCTCTTCTTCTTCTTCTTCTTTTTCTTATCTCTTTTCGTTCGAATTTGTTTTTTATTGAAATCCCAGATAAAGACAAGAAGAAAAAGAAAAGAAAATGATAGGACTAAGAAATAAAAAAAAAGGTTTTTCCTTTTTCCTCCCTCAAAAAAAAATTTTTTTTTTTTTAATCGTAATTATTATTATAATTATTAATAATAATTATTTTCGAATGAAATAATGTCACTCCTCCCGTAATAACAATAATACAATGTTCGAAAACAAACAAACAAAGAGAAAAAAATTTTTGTTCGATAACCTAAAAGCATTTTCAGGTAAGAAGAAAAAAAAATGTAAATAATTTAAATTGAAATATTTTGTTAAATTGAAATGATTTTGATTTATTTAAATATTTTTTTTTGAAAACGATTCATTATTGATTTTATGTCCCACATATACATATATAATGCGAGAGGAAAATATTAGGAAATGAAAAACCCCTAATCGGTATATATATATATATATATATATATATATATATATATAGTGACGTGGCATTAGATTGACAGTTTTTTGTAAAACTTTTTCCCTTTAAAAACAAAAAAAAAAAAAAAAAAAAAAAAAAAACATTTTTCATTCGATTTCTGTTTTCACTTTCTCTTTTTCTCTCCCTCTCTATCCCCCTCTCTCCCCCCCCTCTCTCTGGGTGTGTTGCGTGAGTGCGTGTGTGTGTGCGTGCGTGCGTTTGTGAGAAAACGATTTGTGGTTTCCACCATCATACTCTTGAAAAAAAAAAAATTTTTCATTCCATTCCATTTCATTTTATTATTAATAAAATAATCAATTTTTCGAAAGTAGTCGAAAAACAAAAATAAATATTATTATCATTATAAATTATTATTACTATTATTATTATTATTATTATTATTATTATTATTATTATTATTATTATTATTACGGTTGTTGTTGTTGTTGTTGTTATGTTGTTATCTCTCTCTCTCTCGTTGAAAATAATTTTTTTGTTTATTAAACGTCATTATGGCATGTCATAACAATCGTTTTGCCATAGAAAATATTATTTTATTGTTGCAATAAAAACATTTATTATTATTATTATTATTATTAGTATGTAAACGGGATTTAATAATCCGATTTTCAGGTAATTTATTATTAAAAAAAAAACATTTATCGTTGTTATTAATTAATTAATTAATAAATAAATAAATAAAATTGTTTTTTTTTATTTGTTATGCACATTTTAAAATTTATGACGGCGCGTTTTCGAAAAAACGGGAAGGGGGAAGGCAGGGAGGGGGTGTTTGATAATTTGTTATTAAATATTGTTTAAAAAGTAATAATAAAATGTCATAAAAAATTGACGCATCATAAATATTAATAAAAGAAAAAAAAAAAGGGATGATGATGTATGAAAGGGGTTTAAAAAAAAAAATTAAAGGGAGTAGTAAGGTCGTGAACTTTTCATAACAAAAAAGGTGGTCGTATCAATTATTTTATTTTGTGCGACGGGTGACACAAAATTTATGTCACGCAATTTTCTTTTTTTTTTTTTTAGGTCACGTTAGGTTCATGACTAAAAGCAATTATGTCAATGAAATTTCACTCGAAAAAATTTTCCTTTTTTTTTCCTAATAAAAAAAAAAAAAAAGGGAAGGAAAATTTTTTGTAAGAAACAAAATGTTATAATCTTGTTAAATAAAAATACCAAATAATTTTTTTTTTTAAATTTTCAACGGGAATTTTTTAATAATAATAATAAATAATATTACGTAAATTTTCCGAGTATTTTTTATTAAACGAATCCTCGTAATTAACATTCCAGAGAAGGAAAGGAAAATTTTTTTTTTTTTGTGATCCTCCGGCTTATTTCAGTGGAAAATAAAAAATAAAAATTACGTTTATATAATTTTTTTTTCGGTGGTTTTTTTTTTACATTCTTATTAAAATGTAAAAAGGTTACTGGGGGTGGAAAGGGTGGGGAGAAGATGAGGGGAAGGAGGATAAAAAGAAAATTCGAGAGGATTCTTCAGATGATCAGAGAACAGACGACGCACTTAAAATAAATTAAAAAAAAAAAAAAAAAAGTCGAAAAAAAAATTTTAGTTTTTTTTTTTGTTTATTGTCAAACAATCGACAAACATTTAAATAAATTTTCGTTTGTTGTTTGTCGTTTGTTTGCGAGGGTAACAATAATAAATATTGTTTAAAATAAAAGAAAAATGGTATATAAATAATATTTCAAATAATTTTTTTTTTTTTTTTTATAAAATAAATAATATTATTTGCTGGTTACTCAATAAATGGATTTTTTTTTTTGGCTGCTGGAATGCGAGCTGGAACGAATGTGTGTGCGTGTGCGTAAAACGAAAGAGGGGGGGGTGTAAAAAATATAAATGTTAGAGACGAAAAAAAATAAATAAATATTATTTTATACGAATCGCATTTGAATTTTTTTGATTAATTTATTTTTGCGATAAATTTATATAAATTTTATTATAATTAATTATTATTGATTGCAACGTGAAATTTTTCAGTTTTTTTTTTGCGTAGGAATATAAAATTTTATAATTACGTTATGGAAATTAATGTTTTACCTGAAAGTGTCATTTAATCATAAACAGGGAAGGGGGAAGGAGAGGGAGAGGATGGGAGAAAGGGAAAAAAATTTAATTAATTACCTCCCCCCTGCCTCTCCACTGTAATTTAAATTTTTTACTCTTTGACCCTTTAAATATATTTTTTTTTTTTGTTATTATTAATCGTGCCTCCCTGTCTGTTACGCACATATACACGTGTGAAAATGATGATATCGTGTTTACAATTTGATTAATATATTCTAGAAAAAAAAAAAAATCTGTTGAGGTAATGAAAGAAAATTAAATAAAAAAAAAAATTTTAATTACTTAATGTGGAAAAAGAAAAAAATTTACTCCTCGTACAAGTAAAAAGGGGGAAAAACAATTTTTTAAATTTATTTCTTTTTTTCTCCGTGAAAATTTCACGCAGAAGATTTTTTTTTTTTTTTATTGTTATTTTCGTCGAATCATTCATTTCATTATTATTATTATCATCAAAGTGTATCTTCGTAAAGCACGCACGCACGCACGCACTCACGCACGAATTTTTCCGATGAATTGATTTAATTTTCTTTTGTAAACAAACAATTTTATTAATAATTACGACGATGACTGTGTGTCGTACTTTTATGTATTAAAAATTGTTTAACTTAAAATTATCGGGCGTTTTTGAAATTTTTTTTTATTTTTTTAAAACAATCGAATGAAGAAATAAAAATAAAAATGACTTGGTGAATAAGATCATTCTTCGTCTTTGATAAATCAATACATTATCAAAATTTGATTTTTATTCAAAAAAATAATAATAATAAAAAAATCATTTCAACGGTATTGATTGACGTCATTTTATATCGGAGATGATAAAAAAAAAACTCCATCAAAAAGTAAATAAAATAAAAAAAAAATTCTTAAAAGAGAAATAATCAAAAAAAAAAAAAATTCTAAATAAAAACAAGTAAAATTAACTCGTATAAATAATAATAATAATTTACGATAAGCAAGCATACAAACAATAATTTATTAAAAATGTGAAGGTTAAAGGTCATGAACAAAATTTACGATAACATTTTAACCAACGATTGATTTTTTTTTTTTTTTTATTAACCTATTCCAATTTTTTTAAAAAAATATTTATTATTTATTTAAAATTTCTTATCAAGCAAGAGTGATGATGATAAAAATTTTTTTTTTTTTTGTTAAGGAAAAAGAGGACGAAAGAATATATATATAGAGGTGAAATGAAAAACGGGGACGGGGGGGGGGAAGTTTGTAAATAATTCATGACAGGACGACAACTTAAAAAAAAAAAAAAAAAAAAAAATTATGTAAATTACTTGAAATTAAATAATAACTTTGTCGAGATTTTAACCTTCAAATAATGAATGCATTAAATTTTTGTTACTCAAAACCCGTTTTTTTTTTTTTTTTATTTGACCTGGAATCGTTTTAATTTAAATTTAAACAAAGAGAAAAAGAAAAAAAACACACAAATTTTCCTTTTTTTTTTTTCATTATTTATTTTACATTACTCCGAATTTATAATAATAATAATAATGAAATAAAAACTTATTTTAAAAAACCAAATTTTTTCCGCGTTTACTTTTTCCTTTTAACCGAAAATGAAATCATTGAATGACGAGAGAAAAACCAGTTTTTCCTTCCTTTGATGAAAACGTAATCAATGACGTCATTTATTTTTTGTTCTTCCGGTTTAAAAAAAAAATTTGCATCGATAATAAAATCAAAATCAATCAAAATCAACTAAAAATTTTTTTTATTTGTTTAACTTTAAAATTTCATCATCAATGCCTCCTTGTTTCCTATGCGTTATCATTGTTATTTTTTTTTATGAGGAATTTAAAGAGAGAGGGAAAGAGATGAAGAGAGAAAGAGAGAGAGAAGGAGAGAGTAAAAAGTGAAAATTAAACGTGAAAAAAAAAAAATTTTAACGATTTTTCAATGGTAAACGAAAACGATGACGTTAAATAAAAAAGTAAAAAATTATTTCATATCGGAAATAATTATTATTATTATTATCATAGGCATTACGTATTGAATGAGAGTTAATTTTGCGCCATTTTGGTTTAGATAAAAAAAAAAAAAGAAAAGTAAAGTGGAAAATTAAATTTCCAATTAAAGTGTGCATTAATAAAGGGAAAAAGGGATCGTAATCCCATTTGGACACAGTTGTTGTTACATTCTATGACTCGGAGGAGGATTGTTATGTTCTATAACAAAAAAAATTATAATTAGTTTTTCTTTTTAACTTTTTAAGCTTAATCACGTAAAATTGTTTGATCTCTTTTCAGTCGTTAACTAAAAAAAAAAATAATAATGATATTAAAATTAAAGAGAGAGAGAGAGAGAAAGAGAGAGAGAATAAAAAGATTACTACGTATGTAAGGAAATGTTTTTTTTTTCCTCTCTCTTATGTTTTATATTTTTATTTTAAAATAATAAATAAATAAATACTCGTCTTCTGCTTTCAAAAAATAAATAAATAAATAAATTTTGTCAAATGATAATGATAACTTTTTTTTTGGATAATAATGGTTAATTTTGATTTTTTTCCGTTTTTTTTTCTCGTAATTAATTATTATTTTAATTACAGGAAGGTAGAGAAGGTAGTTTGTGTTTGTGTGTGTTTGTTTGTTTGTTTTGTACGTGTTGGATGTAACGGATTTTGTTCATGCGTGAAAACAATAAAAAAATAAAAAAATAAAAATGTTAATAAATTAAATTTAAAATCCGCAAACAAACAAACAAACAACAACAAGAGAGAGAAAAAAAAAATTACATTTCATTTTTACGTCCCCTTTCATTTTTTACTCCCATAAATAATATGTATAATAATAATAATGATGATGATGATGGTGATGATGATGATGATGATAAATTTGGAGTTGGGAAAAAAAAACAAAAAAACTCAATTTTTTTTCAGTTTTTTTTTTTTGTTTATAAAAAGTTTTTTTTACTTATAATAAAATTTTTATTATAATTAAATAAAAAAAGAAAATTAATTAATTAAAAATTATTAACATTAATAATAAATGTTTTTATTTTATTTTATTTTTTTTCTTTGGCGGATGAATTTTTTTTTTTGTTGTTTACCTTTAAATTATTATTTATTTAGCGTACCTGAAAATATGAAAAGAAAAAAAAAATTTTTTTTAAAACACACAACAAACAGAATAAAAAAAAAAATTTGATTTAACGTTATTTTGACGTAGCGTTAAAGAAAAAAAAAAGTGAAAAATGTGCGGTTGCCACGTGAAAAAAAAGAAAATTTTTGTTAACGTAATTACAGGTTGGTGGTGCTGTTGGGGGTGGTGTTTTGCCGCCACCCTTTTTCTTTTAGTAAAATATAATTTACCTTTCGATTTACCCCCAGTCTACAAAATTCCCCATGTTGACTATTTTTTGTAGTTTTCCAAAAAATTCATCGGCATTTTTTTCATCATCCATTTTTTTTTCTATTCCCATCGTATCTGAATTTATTTTTTCCGTACTAACAATTGCCGTACTTGACACGTTTAAATGTTCCCCCATAATTGTTTCTTTATCTGTTTCCACGTTTGTTATGTTTTGAGAAGAAGTAGGAACAACAACTTCCAAATTTGGTACGGTACCTGAAGTTTTTTCCTTTTCTTTTGTTTCTTCTTTTACGTCAGAGGTTAGCGGTGTTTCATCAGGAGTTTTACCACTGGAAGGTGTTTCATCGGGAGTTTTACCACTGGAAGGTGTTTCTCCGGGAGTTTTATCACTCGGAGGTTCGGAAATTCTAACGTCTATGTTCGGAGTAGGTAAATTTTGATTTTCGTTTGAATCTTTCGGTTTTGGAATGGAAAACGCTTGGCCGTTGATTACTCCGTATTGACTACCACCTTGGTATGAATCTACGTACGAAGGTACAACGCCGGGTGAGTTTACGCCGGTGCTGGGTTGAGAATTGGCAGACATGTCCGGAGACGGTGGTAAAACTGGTTGATTGTTTACGATCGGAATCGGACGCAGAACTAAACCATTTAGGGTCGTACAATGATGAGCAGATATCGGTTGCCCTGTTCTATCATCAACAGATGTGGTTACTGTACAACTACAATTTGGATTAATCAATGTTTGTTGGGTTTGTGGATCGTAAGCAACGCAATGAATCCATTTACTTGTAGGATCGTCTTCAGGAGTTGGGGAAGGTGCAGGAGAATTTTGAGTTTCTTTATTGTTTTCTTCTTGTCTATCTTTAAATCCGCGTACGTATCCTCTTTCGAAAGCACTTTCATCCCGGTCTTTCGATAAGAGGTATTCAGTACCGTATCCTACTCCTAATCCGGACCCTAATCCTACACCGCCGTAACCCAAACTAGAGCCGTAACCAAACCCGGAACCGTAACCGTGCCCGCTGTATCTCCAAGGGTTCGAAATGCTATTAATCAACGAATTTGTTAAATAACCTCCCGCAGCTCCTACTGCTAAACCTGTAAGTAATTTTCCTGTTCCCGAACTACTTTTTTTAGTACCGTAAGTGGGTACTCCCCAATTTCCACCTCCCGAATATCCATAATGTCCCGAATTGCCACTGTAAAATTTATTCCCTTGATAAGACGGAGAACCACTGTAGCCACCACCGGCGGGAGAATAGCCAAAATTATTTTGGGGGGGGTGATGACCGGAGTAAGATTGTTGCGGATATGAAGAACTGTGGTAACCAGATTGTTGATACGAAGGAGCTTGATGTGGAACGTTATGAGATCCCTGAGATGGATGATAATAATTATTATGAACATTAGAAGGCGGATGATATCCTCCGAAACTACCACTCGAAGGAGCCGAATGGGTATTGTAAGAACTAGGTTGATAACCGGTGTTTTGAACGGGTACACTTGATACCGGTTTACTCGCAGCGTAATTGGTTTGTGGAGTTTGTAAATTAGTAGCATGGGTATTAGGCAAACTGGGAGCAGGTTTAAATCCGTTGTAACTACTTTGTTGAACGCCGGTATTCGCGGTTTGCGAAGGATATGGTTTCGATCCTCCTACACTGGAACTGGGGTGAGCACTTCCAACATTACTACTGGGTTGAGATGCAGGTTTCCATCCGTAATTTGTAGTTTTTGGTGCGGAAGGTACAGCTGGAGCCGAGGGCTTGTAATAGGGATTAGCCCAACCTGAATTCGATGAACCTGTTTTCTGATTCGAACTGTGACTTTGTGCATGATTTGTAGCAGTTTGCCAATTTCTTTGAGCCGTCGTGGGTACTGTTTTCGATCTCGTATTCGGTGACGATTTACTACCACCGAAAAAAGAAAAAAATCCACCACTGGACGGTTTACTTTTACTACGACTGCTACTACTACTACCGTAACTACTGCTGCTACTACTTCCTCTATTTCTGCTTCCACTGCTCGTATAAACTCTTTTACATTCTGCTTCCGGTAGCGTTATAACTGCTACGAAAACAGTCACAGTTAAAAATAATAATAATAAATTTTTCTTCATAACTTATACAAACAATACTTTTACTTTTTATTATTATTATTATTATTATTTATTTTTTAATTTTAATAAAAATTGAAAGAAAAAAAAATACTTTTTCAACAATCATTAACTTTTATTCGGTTCAAAGTTTTTTTTTTTTTAAACGCAATTAACACTAACGAAAAGAACAAAAAACACACTTTTACTAAAAAGTTAAATTAGTTTTTAAAATGGTTAAAGAAGAACATAATACAACGAGGAACAATGAAAAAAAAAAAAAATATTCTTTCACAACATTTATTGTTGTTAACATAATCACGTGATATAACGCATTTTAGCCATGTAGTTTTACTTAAGATTTTTTTTTTTTTTTTTATTCGCCTCTTCAAAGGTCAAAGCAGAGAATAATCAATTTAAATCTGCCATTAAAAACATCATTAATATCTACAAGTCAAGAATTTATTCATCACGAAAAAAAAATTGTTTTAACTAACAACAACAATAACAACAACAAAAACAACAACAACAACAAACGTTTCGAAATATTTAATAATTTTAACAAAAAAAAAAAAATTATTATTTTTTAAATGAATTTTTTTTTACGATTTTTACATACGAAAAACGATTATAATAATAAATAAATAAATAAATAATAATAATAATAATATATAATAAATTGTTTTTGTATAATTATTAATATTATTATTATTATTTTATATTAAAAAAAAAAATGTCAGTAAAACTACAACAACATACACGTGAATAATTAAAAGAATAATTTTTTTTTTTCAAATTTCAAAAATTGTAATGTGATATAAATAATTAATGAAATATGATAAACAAACAAACAAACACTTTGTTTAAAAACAATTTAGAATGTACAATGTTTATGACGAACGAGTCGTTAACAACTGACCAACGGAAAATAAAAAAAAAATTTTTTTATTTTTTTTAACACGAAAACTCGTATAAATATTTAAGATGGTGTCGATTATGGTGGATGATTATTGGGTTACTGGTTAGTCCACCAAACCAATGAAATTATTATTATTATTATTATTATTACATTAATGACCTTTTCAAATTCATTGTAAAATTAAGTGACGCGTAGTTTAATACTTTTTTTTTTTAACGAGCTGAATATGAGAGAAAGAGAGAGAGGGAGAGAGAGAGAAACGCGAAATAGTAGTTTGTTTTTCAATTGTTAATTATTATTATTTTTTATCGATCGAGAGCTCGCAACTTTGTATGACGTTCAGGTAATTTAAAAGATTAATTTACCTGAAAAAAATCGACGATGATGATGATGATGACGATGAAAAAATATCATTTATTATTATTATTATTATTTAAAAAAAAGTCCTTGAGCCTGGGTAAAAATTTTTATTAGGATTTTTATTCGTTTCGTCGATTTAAATTTTTTTTTTTAGTTGTTATTATTGAGTGATTGCGAAATAATAACCTCAATTTGATGATGATGATGATAACGTGACGTAGTGTGACACGATGGGTTATAATGATGATGATGATGATGAAAACCCGTCAGTTTTTATTACTGTTAATTCAATTTATTCAATCATTTCTTTTGTTGTCTTATTCTAACAACGTAATTCTTTATATTTTCTTTCTTTCTTTAAAAGAAAATCTTTTGACTTTATATATATATATATATATATATATATATATATATATATATATATATATATGAGAGAATGTTGGCGGCACACTTTCCTCACTTCACTGTCTCCCCCCATTTTCTTCGGATTTCCTCTCTTTTCAACAAAAGTAATTGGATTCAACCTTTGAAATTCAATATATATAAAACTTGGTATAAAATAATAATAATAATAATACTTTATATGCGTATTATATATATATATATATATATATATGTCTCATATTTATTTACAGTTTCCCCCGTTTTTTTTTTTTTTTTTGAATATCGAAAAGGGTTTTTTCGTTTTCTTATTTTCCATTTTTTTGTTTTTCTTTTTTTCCTTTTTTTGTTTTCCTTTTTCCCTTTTTTTTGATTTTGTCGATTTGAAATCGAAACGTTAAATAAATAAAATAAAATAAAAATAATTTTTATTTACTTTCGTCAAATAATATTTTTTTCTTTTAAAAAAAACGATATGTAAATAAAAAAAAAAAATTATTATTATTATTATTAATTAATTAATCGATAAATCGATCCATTTTATTCATTATTCATTATTTATTTTATTAATTAGGATGAAAAGATGAGATGAGGTGGGAGGGGGGAAACAAACAAACAAATAAACAAACGCGGTTGAAAACACGTTTTAAAAAAATTAATTTTTTTGCCTTGAAAACAAAATAATAATTTACGTATTTTCCCCTTCTCCTTCCTTTCCCTCTTTCCCCAACCCCTCCCCACTTTTCCTTTCTCTGTAACGTACCTGACAGACGTTTTTTTTTTTTTTTTTTTTTTTTTAATTTTAAAAACCTCAATTTTCATTTTCATTTTCTTTTTTTTTTTTTTTTTAAATTTATTGCTTCCACGTTAAAAAAAAAAAAGAAAAAAAATCACCACGATAGAAAATCGTTAAATAATTTTTCTTCTTTTTCTATTTACGCGTCTCTTTTTTTTTACACTCCCGCAACTTGAACTTTTTTTTTTTTTTTAATTTTAAAAATGTGTTTTTTTTTGGGGGAAAGAAAAAAAAATTTTTTTCATTAATTTTTCAATGTTCCAACGACGAATTTTTTATTTATTTACGTACGAACGAGGACGACAAAAAAAAACTACAAAACAATAATTTTAATATTTATTTATTTATTAAGAAACATTAATTATTTATTATTATAATTTTATAGTAATAATAATAATAATTATGAAAAAATAAATAAACAAATTTTATTGTAAGTTTTGAATTTTTAATAAAGTTTTTTTTTTTTTTTCTTGTTTCTCTGACTAATTTTTTTAATGGTTAAAAATAAAAACTGATAAATTATTGATATATATTATTCACTTTTTAAATCTTACTTTCTATCTCTCTCACTTTCTCTCCCTCTCTCACTTTCTCTCTTCTATAAATTTGTAAACATTAACATTCGATTTTTGTAATTTCAAATAAATTGTTTACTTCGCATTTTTTTTGTTAACCCAGGAAAAATGCATTTCGCACTAACCCCCCCCCCCCAGGGTAGCACGAAGAGTGTGGGGGGACTCAGCCGAAACCACTACCCAACTAAAACTCCTGCTCCTTTCCCGGAGGGAGGCACTCGAGAAAGTACAACCTGCATTTCAGATTTCCTGAGCCTTTTCCTGAGCCAGAACGATCAGGTTCACACTTGCGAAGAAGATCTCGGTACTTCCCCTTTTTACCCTTCGAGAAACAATCCCGACCTGTTACCATCGTTCCTGCCTCTTACACAGAGTCTGCGAGTTTCCAACAGGTCCCGAATTCCGTTGATTGTTCATCTGCCTTCCTTTCACATCGGAGCTCTGCATTTTCTCCAATTGGATCAAGTACCCAATTTCATCCCCTCGAACAAGGTTCGCGCGCATCCCTAATACCTCGAAAGGGTTCCAAATCACTTATCCTCTTTCGTAGGTACAGGTCTGTTCTTGTTTGTACTGAAATCGAACTCCCTCTCCCAGGATACAACGCATTCACCACGTAACGTGTTTTTTTTTTTTTTTTCAAATTCGAATAAAATCTGACGCATTTCTCTTTTATTTTCTACCGGGTATCATAAATGAGTAAGTACTACCTACTACCAGTTTGTTATGAAATAATACTCTATGCTTTTACCGTTATTACGCAAATAAATTTATTTAAAAAAAAAAAAAAACACAACACGAGTGTTTGATTTGGCGAGCAAAAAAAAAAAATTTTTTCGCGCCAAATGACGCGAACGATAAAATTTTTCTACGAAAATTTTAATTACTGACGAAGTAAATTTTTTTTTTTTTTCAACGGATGACTTGTTCATTTTATTATTATTATTCGGGGAGAAAAGAAATCTTTTCTTTTTTTCGAAGAATATAAAATTACGTCAAATGATAAAATAAAAATTATTTCATTCTTTATCCCAAACAACGACAAAAACAACAACAACAACCACAGGTGTAATAACGTATAAATATTGTCATTTCTATTATTTACAATCATTTGTTCATTTCACGTTGTAGTTATCGTTGTAGTCGGTTAATTTCATAAAAATTTCATAAAGTAAATCGAATAAAAAAAAAAAATGAAATTCATAAATTCGTACGTTTTTATTAATATTTTATTAATTATTATTATCACTATTAAAAAAATAAATTCATCGGAATTAAATGGAGTCGATGAGAGGGTTAAAATTTTAAGTACGAGTCGATACGGTTTGATTAGATATATAAAAAACGATAGAAAAAAATCGGAATTAAGGTACGATGATAAAATGTCGTCGTCGTCGTCGTCGTCGTCAGATGGTGAAAATGTCGGAAAAATATTTACGTTGAATTTAAATAAATATAAAAGGCAAAGATATGGTAAAATTTGTCCGCCTGGAAAAAAATACGATGGAGGTATGAGATGCAGACAAGTTTGGAATTAAACATAAAAACATAATCATTTTAATGTTTTGTTTTTATGTTACGTAATATAAACAAGTAATTTTTTAAATAAATGTGACGTAATAAAAAAAATCGATCGTTATGTATACATAATTTTTACTATTAATTAAATGTTTTAATTACTAATTAAATAAAATATTATTATTATTATTATTATTATTATTATTATTTAAACATGTCGATCGTTTTGTAATAATAATAAAAAACTCTCGCCGATTTTATAAGTATTAATAATAAAAATTATTTTAAACTATTTTTCTACTGCCACGATTATTAAATGAAAAAATTTAATGTGTTAAGCAAATAATTGTAAATTTAAATGATAAAAAAATTATTAATATTATTATTATTGTTTATTGTTTTTTTGATTATGTTATCAGTTGTTAATTGTGTTTAACACTATTATTATTATTATGCTTAATTAAATGTTTTAATGTTGCATAACTTTAATTATTATTTTTTTTTACTTGAAAAAATATATTCTATAAAATATAAATAAGTTATGTTTAATAAAGTGATGGTTGTGGTGGTGATATTAATAATAATAATCTTATTAATTGATAATAAATAAATAAATGATTTTCTTATTATTAAATAAATAAAAAAAATTTTTTTTTTCTTCATTTAATTAATTTTATTATTTAAATATTTACATTAATTTAAATATAATATAGCGAGTTTAATTTAAATTTAGGGGTGGTATAATTAAAGTTTTTTTTTTTTTTTACATAAATCTGGGATTCGATGATGATAATGATAAGATTGTTGGGTAGGGGAGAAGGGGAAGGGAGGGGAAGGGGAGAGAAAGGGCGGAAGTGTAAAGTCCACGAGTAGAAAAAGGGAAAAACGAGAGTAAGAGAGATGAGGGTTGAAATAAATGGCAATCTTCATTTCTCATACGCGTTATCTTAAGGAAAAAAAAATTTTTTCTAGAAGTTTTCATTTAAAAAAACGTATTTTATGAGTTAAAAAAAAAGTGTGAATAAGGGGAGAAAAAAAAAATAAAAGTAATAATGATAATGATGATGATGACATTAATAATAATAAAAACATTTCTTCCATGTTTATTATTTGAATTTTTAAAAGAGAGGGTTTTTTCCCGCCAAAAAAATTATCATGCAATATATTTTAAAAAATATATATATTAAGTCGTATTTAGAATGCGGTTAATGACTTTTTGCCGTCTATTACCACGTTCGTAGGGTTGGAAAAGAAGAGGAAAAGAGGAAAATTTAAAACGTGAGAATTTACATGTTGCCATATTTTTTTTTTTCCTTCCTTCTTTTTTGTTACCGCCATTTTTTTTTTATAATCTATATATCAATCAGTAAAGAGAAGTCTATGTTACTTACTTTTATCTAAAGTATAATTAAAGTGAAATTTTAATTTTTTACATCAGTTAATTAAAAGAAATCAAAGTGATACAAAAATGAAGAAAAAAGAATTTAAATTTTTTTCTTTTATTTTTTTTACTTTTCTCTCTTTTTTTTTATTAAACGTTTCCGTGGTTTTATCGAGTGAAAAATCACCTGGAAAAATCAATGGAATTCACGTCATCAGCGAAGAACCTTATCACATAATTCAACCGCCGAATAGATGTCCTGAAGGTACGAAACCAGATGCGACTGGAAAATGCAGAACGGTTTGGTCTTTGAATTTATTACCAAAACAAAACAAACATGATGATAATAAAAAAATGGAAGGAATACACAACCGTAGAAATTTCTAGAAATATTTATTACGAACGAACGAACGTGGTGTGTGCAAAAACGTTTATCATGGAAACGTAAATTATTTCAAATTTTTTTCTTTTCTTTTTTAAAAAAAAATGGTCACAAACAATTATTATTATTATTGTTATTATTATAACCAGAAATTAAAAAAATTTTAAATTGTGTATTTCGGTTTTAAAATATTTTTTAAAAAATTATAATTTTATATAAATTTTTTTTTTATACGTAATAATATATTATTATCAATTATCAGTGTTATTATTAAAAATTACTACTACTATTATTATTATTATTATTATTATTATTATTATTATTAATGTAATTATGTGCATTAAATAATAAATGTGATGATAAAATCAATTAATAAAAAAAAATTATGTTAATTTTTCAATGTAATTTTTATTTTTTAAAAAATAATTTTCACGTAAACGTTGTCGAATAATTTTTAAAACAATTTTTTAAAAAATTACCTTTTCCTTCACGGTAATAATTGTGATAAGAGTTTTTTTTTTATTATCATTATTAACAAAAACAAAATTTTTTGTTGATATGATTTCCCTTATCACGTTTTTTCATTGTTTCCGTCATCACACACACACTTGAATCCTAATCAAATAATCAATTAAAAAAAAAAATTTTTTTTTCTTATCGATAACGAAAAATAAAAAAGTTGCGATGATTTAATTACTTCGTTTAATAATAATAATAATAATAATAATAATAATAATAATAATAATCATAATGATAATAATAATAATCAAATGTATGATCAACAAATCCACACTGACAGAACTGTGCCAGCCAACAAACCGGATATCATCCTCAGGCATAATGCGGAAAAATGGTGTAAATTAATTGAGGTATCCGTGCCGGCAGAAAAAAACACCAGACAGCCAAAGAAGCAGACAAAAGGCTGAAATATAGAAATTTGAAAATTGAAATAGCCAGGGTGTGGGAAACAAAAACAGAAACGATTCCGGTCATCGTGGGAGCATCACTGGGAGCCATGCCACCACATTCAATAAAAGGAAATTTAAAAAAAATTTTGAAGAATTTAAAAAGAGGAAAAACCATCCAGAAAATTACACTATGTGGGACGGCCCAGATTCTTCGAAAAATCCTATAAATAGCACCACCGAAATTCGATCATTTGTCCCTAAGGAATCGTGGGGTAGAAACCTGGAATAAATGCTTAAAAACTCCGACAAATAAGAGCCTTGTCGTGTTTAAGAGTGACCATAATAATATTGATTTTTATTTAAAAAATCGAAATTCGACTGAAATATCCAGATTAAAGAATGCCAACGTTAAATTACCATTTATAAAAGCCTGGATAAAAAAAAAAAAATTTAGTCCAGTTGAAGAAAGTTTGACAAAGATTTTTTCGGGTCACGTTGACCCCCCGTACACTCCTACACCCCCCCACCATTGGGAAAAAAAAGTTCTTTACTGAATTTTAATTTTAAATGCATTTAACACGATAAAGAGAAAAAAAACTATTTCATCCAGTTATCCACCATCGTGTGAATACTAATTAATATCGATTCAAATTCACTTTTTTTTTATCTATCTCGTTATCAACCACTATCTCCTTATCAACAACTATCTCCCTATTATCAGTAATAAATATTTCCGTTGAGGCAAAAAAAAAAAAAATGTAAATAAAAAACCGCCGCCATTACAAATGTTGCAAAATATTGAAAATAAAAAAAAGACTTGATGACTTTTTTTTTATTTTATTTATTTTGCTTCGGTTTAAACTAAATGTTTCCTTTTCCCTCCCCCTTCCCCCTTCCCCCTTTCCCCGCTCGTAAATATGATGATGATAATAATAATAATAACAACAACAACAAAATAAAAGTAAATAAAATTTTTTTTATTTTCAAAAAAAATTTTCAAAAAAAAAAAAAACGAAATCGAAAAAGAAAAAAAACAAAAAAATAAAATTTAAAAAAAAATTTATAAAAAAAAAAAATGTTTGAAAAAAATTTCGGCTATGAATATTAATAATAATAATAATAATAATATTAATAATAATGATGATGAAGTCATTCATAATAATAATAACAACGATGATGATGATAAAAAAATAAAATTAATAGTTTTCATTGTGAATTCGATACAATAAAATATGGTTAATAAATGGAAAAAAAATTCAAAAGATGTTTGTAAATCATTCGTCAGAAATTGGGAAATGGGCCAATGCTTTTCAAGGTACGTACGTATATAATAGGTATGCACCTGCATGCTTTTTTAACCTTCTAGAACCCCCCCCCCGCTTCTCCGCCAAACCCAAACGAATGTGACGTATAAATAAAAAATAGTTAATTGAGATTTTGAGGTTAGATTTCTATTTATTTATTTATTTATTTACTTTCGGGTATTCCCCTTTTGAAATAATTTCATTTATTTATTTACATTTAAAAGAAAAAAAAATGTAATCACGTGTTTATTTATAAATAATAATAATAATAATAAATAATTTTCACAGTTCACAAATCCATTAATATATAAAATTTTATAAAGAAAATTTTATCGGAAAACAATTTAAAAGTTTTTAAAAACTTTTCTTTCTTTTTTTTCGTGGGGGGAGGAGGGGAGCGGAGGGCAGAGGAGAGGGGGGAGAGTAAAAATAATTTTGTCGGTTTGTTTCGAGAAAAAAAAAAAAAACATTTCAAAAGTTAATAAATTTTAAAATATTAAATTTCAATAATAAACAAACAAAGTGAAAAAAAAATTTTATTTAAGTAACACTTTTGAGTATAGACGACACAAATTAATATTAGATTTTAATGTTTATTTAACGTATTATTATTATTATTATTATTAATGTGCGTAAAAAAAAAAAATTTACAAACAACAACAACAAACAACAAACAACGATAATAATATTAAGTCGTTTAAATATTTTCATGTTTTTTTTTGTTTGTTTGTTTGTCACGGTTTTAAAAATTATTATTTCTGAAAAAGTTATTAAATTTTTTTTTTTTAAAACACACTTATGTATGTTATGTAATTTATTAAAATTAATAATTTGATTAATTATATATAAGTTTTAAATTAATAAGTTATTAAAATATAACTTTGAAAAAAAAATAAAAAGTTTTTAAATACGAAGTTTTAAAATGAAGGGAAAAAAAAGGTTAAAATAATTCTTATTATCATTATTATTTTTTTTAAATTACAATTTATTATTTTATTCGATAAATAATTTAAATTACAATTAATAAATTATTTTTAAGGGGGGATTTTAGGCGGTAGCAGTAGGAGTTTTGGGTAGTTGTGGTGGTGATGGTGGTGATATGGCTTTTGGATTTTCTGCTCTTGCGCTCATGTTGGATGTTTCAGTTGTTTCCTTAGCGGTTTTTGTGGTTCCTGGGACACCATTTAATACTTCACCGGCGTTGTTTAATATCGGTTGAAGAGTGTTTGATATGGTGCCAATGCTTTTACCGGCTTTGAGTAAATTCATGAAAAAGTCAATATCTTCGTTAGAGTTGGGATAAGATAATATGTTCGCACGAGAGTAACCCCAGGGCATGGATGGTTGCGAGTAGTATCCGCCACCCATGTACGAAATTGGACGATTCATGTTTTGCATAGAAGAAGACATGGAGGAAGAACCCCAATGTTGTTGTTGTTTTTGTTGCATTTCGGTCAACCTTTCTTGCTGGTCGACGATGCGTTGGGCGGCTCTGTTCAATTGCGTTATTTCTTCCTTGATTTCGTTTACTTTTCTCAAATGTTCTTTCATTTTGTTTTCCTCATCGATCGAATTCGACATTCTTTTTGCTGACTCCGAAATGTTCATGCTTTTGTCCATAGCCATGTCGGGTTTGTAAATGTAATCGTAAGAGCTGTCGATACGTTGATTTCTAACCGGTTGACAAATCAATGCGGTGTCCGGAGAATGATAAGAATATTGCGGCATCGGTGGCATCGGTGACATCGGTGGTTGTTTCATTTCATTTTGAGGCATTTCAGAAATGGTATGCGGTTCGATTCTGTGAGGAAAAAAAGAGGGAATACTCGGCATCAAATTAGACACCAATTGCGGCATGATGTGGGGCATGATGTGTGGCATTAAGTGAGGCATTAACCACGGATGAACGAGAGAATGAGGTTGGTGTTGAGAAATAACGGCAACGGGTAATGCGGGAATGGTTTGTACCGGTTGAGGTTTTAAAAACGAATGACCGTATCCTAAATTGCTTTCGACGGCAGGACTAACAGATGAAGCCGTATAAGCCGTCGGAGTGGCAACACCAACCGAAACCGGAGATAAATTCATGAGGTCAACCGTTCTACCGTGAACTGGACTAAATTGTTCCATGGTGTTACCGGCCGAATTCATTTCTTTCATGGCAGCGTTTTGCATATCATTCATTACCGTCATTGGTTTCATACCGTGCATCATTGCTCTCATATCCGTAACGATGGGTCCTCTGGCAGATACAACGGGTCCGCATGCAGTTTTACCACATCCTCCAATCTGAAAAAAAAAAAACCAATTTTACTTATTTACTTTTTAATAATATTAAAACCAAGAAAAATTTTTTGTTCAACCGAAAAACCGATATAATAAGTTAATTAGATAAAGAAACCATAACATAAAGATAATAATTAATAAGAAACGTAATTAAAGGTAAGAGAGAGAGAGAGAGACCATTTTTAATAAAAAAAACTTACTTTGATACATACATTGTTGGGTGATTGTTTTTTAACTCTCGTCGTTGATTGATCATCATCATCATCGCCGCCATTTTCCAATGATTTGGCATCTTTTTTTCCATCATCATTTTTAACAGATTCAATAATTTCAATTTTAGTTTGTTTTTCTTCTTCTTGTTTGTTTTTATCATCTGTTAAACTTCTTTTAACTCCGATTCCACTTTTTTCTAATTTTTTCAATAGAGAAATATCGGTGTTGCCATTTTCCCAATTTTTTTTATTCGATTCAATTTCTCCTTTTGTTTTTATTTGTGGTCGCGACGAACTTATTTGTATTAATGTTATTAATAAATAAACCGTTAACAATAACTTTGATGAATACATTTTCCCCCTTTTTTGTTATAAATAAATTAAATAAATAAATAAAAAAAATAAGTTAATGCCCTTAAACTACTAATTCGTTTAACTGGTATTTCCATATAGAAATATTTTTTTAATAAAGACTTTTTTGGGGAGAAAGTGGAGGGGGGAGAGAGAGGAAGGGGAAATGGGAATAGGAAAAGAAATAAGGAAAATAAAAATTTGCTGATTTGCTATTTTTTTGTAAAAACAAAAACTAATTTAAACGTTGTTCGCATTGAAACTGTGAAATTATTATTATTATTATTATTATTATTATTATTCAAAAAATTCAGGTACATTAATTAATTATTAATAACATGTTTGATAATTGATTCGATGGAAAAGAAAAGAAAAAAAAAAAAGATTAAACGTTGAGTAGTAATTCAAATTTAATTTTATCTATTTTTTTTTTTTTGCGCACACTATTATTATTATTATTATTATTATTTCTGGAAGAAGCGTTAAAAGAGTAATAATTAATCTTCCACAATAAATTAATTATTTTAAT
>NW_002987037.1:123256-126578 GCF_000006295.1 Pediculus humanus corporis
AAAAAAAAAAATAAAAAAAATTCAGAAATTATTTATGACTTTTTAAGTAAAGAATAAAACCAGGTGCAAAAAAATTTTCTTTTTTTTTTTTTCTTTTTTCTTTTTTTTTAATTTTTTTTTTTTTTTTTGATAATTTGCCCTTAAACCATAAATATTTCAAATTGTGGCCAAATTTTTTCTTTTTTTTTTTGCTAAAAGAAAGTTTGAAACTTTTTTTTCTTTTTTTTTTTTGTATAAACGAGCTAACGTTGCTCATTTTTTTTTTTTATTTATTTGAAAAAATAATAAAAAAATGTATGTATGTATGATGATGATGATGATGCTTTTTTTTTTTGTCAAGTCGCTGACAAATGAGGTAAATTGTTAAAAAGTAAAATGCTGATATAAACAATTTTAATTATTTGTGGACTTTAATCAAAAATTAACAAACAATTTTTAGACCCCCGTCATATTTTCAATCATTTGTTAAATAAAAAAATTTTTTTTTTCCCATTTCCCTTTCTACCATTTTTCTGCTCATCATTCCATCCCCCTCTCCCATCCCTTTCCCCCTCCTACTACTCCCATCACCCTCATTTCATTCCCGATTTTCGTCAAAATTACGGTATCGATAAAATATTTTTTAGATTTTCATTTCGTTGCGAAAAAATTTTTAAATAAAAAATTATCGATAGATTTATTTATTTATTTAATAATTTAACGTTTACAGAAATTAATAACAATAATAATAATAATGATAATAAGATGGAAAATTTATGGAATTTCCACGATTCCTTCTTCTTTCATAACATTTTCCAACGTTTCGTTATTTTTAATTATCATATTTAAACCTTTAATTAAATCTTCATCGGCAACCGTTTCGGCTTTTCTAACCAAATCTTCATCAATTTCGGTTTTAAATTCATTTTCAATTTCTTTTCCCATTCTAAACGACGCCGAATTCGAATCTGTAATAATGATAATAATGATAATACAACCGTGATTTCGTAATTAAAAGAAAATTTTTCTTCTTACCGATCATGACGTCATCATTTTTGTTCAACAAATTTTTTTTTATTATATTTTCATCCACGGATAAAGAAGTATCGATTTGTGCATATGATTTACGTGTAATAAAAATCGTCGTTAATAATAATAATAATAATAATAATTTATTAAACATTTTAATTAATTAATTTATATATATAAATCACAAAGTACTCGAACTCTTTTGTTATGAATATATGACAGCTAACTAAGCAATACTAAAAAAATTTTTTTTTTTTAAATCGTATTTTAGGCCATTTTTTATTTTATTTTTAATATTTTAATTTCTTTAAATGGTTAAAGGTTTTTCTTTTTCGTCCAGTTTTTCCATAAATCGATTTTTTGCTAATAAAAAAAATTGTTTATAAAAATTTGTTTTTTGTTTAACTGCATGAAGCAATTAAAAAAAGGAAAATCGTAAAAAAAATTTTTTTTTTCGCTTAACGCACAAAATTTGTATTCGTTTTTTTTTTTTATTTTCATTTCCTCAATGAGAATCGAACGTCGTGAAAATTTATTGCTCTGAAAATTTTCTTTTCTTTTAACTTACTTAAAAATTATTATTATTATTTATATATTACTGTAATATTTTTTAATGCCGATCTTTTCTTTGACCACTCCCGTTAATATTAAATAAAAAAATTAATAATTAAAATGACGTCAAAGGTTTTTTTTTTCCTTTCAAACTTTTTTGATTTTATTGTTTTTTTTTTGTCCCCCCCCCTTTTATTATTACTCTTAATAAAAAATAAGTAATAAAGATTAAAAGAAAAAGAAAAATTAAATTATTTTTTTTATTATTTTTAAAAAACAGAAAAGAAAAAAAAGAAATAATATCAAGTAGATGTTTAGAAGCAGTCAAAGAAACAATGGAAGTCATTAAGGACAGTAAGTATAAATACGTATGTAAAGGTTTTTAGGTTAGAGAGATAGAGGGAAGGGTGTGAGTGCGCGTGAATTTACGAAACGGATGTAAAAATAAAGGAGAAAAACGGATGATGATGATGATGGAATGAAATTTTTGTTTCGGGTAAAAAAATATTAAGATGAAGAGGAAGTAAAAAGAAGGATTTTATGCATTTCAGTTATTAAATATTAATATTAAACAATAACGAGTCGGAAAATTCGAGGGCATTTTCTTACAACTCGGGGTTAAATAAAAAAAAAGAGAGAGAGAGATATGGAAAATGTGAATGAAAATGTTTATAAATTTTCAAAAAAGGTAAAATATTTTTAAGAAAAAAAAAAAAAAATTCTAGCTCGAGATGATAGTAGATCCAGCTACTGCTACACCAACATCATGGAAGGTTTTTAAATATTTTACATCATATTCATAGCATTAAAACGTCAAAATAAAAACTAAAAAAAATTTTCTTTTTGTGGGGAGGTGGGGGGAGGAACACGGAAATAATCATTGGTTTTTTTTTTTTTTTGTAAAAATGGCGACGTGCAGATCTCGAAGTTGAAGGTCTTTTTACAACATGTGGAAATTTAAGAACGAGAAAAAAAATTCAAACTTATTTATCGAGGGGAGACATATACACGTTAAGAAATTGGGGTTTCGAATTTGTTATTGAATGTGCGGCTGCATTGAAAATATTTTTACAAAATTTACCACAACCCCTGATACCGATGAGGATACAACAATTAGTCATAGGTATGACAATAAATGATTTTTATTTAACATATACAAGCATGAAATTTTTATAGTTTTATATATTATTTACAGCTGAAAATATCGGGGTACCTGAAAAAACCATAGCTTACGACGCTTTAGGATTGTTAAAAGAAGAAGTTAATGGACGACATAAAGAACTTTTACTTGAAGTTTTTACTTTTTTAAAAGAAGCAGCCGTTAGGATAAATACATCGGAACTTACGGGTTGCAATTTACCACTTAAATTATTACCCGTTTTTTTTAAAATCGAGGTAACTTTTTCCCTTTTCCTATTTATAACGAATCCTACTCGCTTATGATAAATTTCCCCACCCCCTTACCCCTACCCCCATCCATACATTCATCCATTTTCAATCGATTTTCATAGTTTTAGGGTTAAAAAAAATGGCGCCTAAAATTTTCTTTTATTATAATTTTTTTTTTTTTTTTGATTTATTAATTTTTTAAAACACGAGTTATAATAATAATAATATTTATTTATTAAAAAAAGGTGATTAACACGTAAAAAAAATGCTAGTAAAAGTTAATAATAAGCTAAGCAAGAAAAAATTTTATTATCAATAATTTATTTTATTAACGTTCAGCAATTAATTAATTTTTTTTTTTTTTTTAATTTTC
>NW_002987037.1:127020-135297 GCF_000006295.1 Pediculus humanus corporis
AATAATAATAATGATTCATTAAACTCATTGTTTATACGAAAATTAAAATAATAATAATAATAAAATGTTGGGAAAAGGTGTAAAAAAGGATGATATAATTATATAATTTTATAAAGTTTTTTTTTTTGTGGGGGTAAATCCCAAAGGAGGGGTGGGGGGTTAACCAAAAACCGGATTAAAAACCTTTTTTTTGTAAATTAATCAACGTTTTATTACTTTTTAATTGTTAATTAATAATTTTTTTCTTTTTTTTACTTCCTTTTCAAAAATTTACATGACAAAAAAAAAATCGAATTTATTTAAAAGAGGGGGTGGGGGGGGAAAAAGGAAAATTCGAATGGGAAAAAACTTTTCATGTTATTATACTTTCTAAATTAATTTATTATGATTTGTTTGTAATAAATATCAAAAGGAGAAAAATTTTTTTGTTTTATGTTTAACCAAAAACCAAGATTCATTTTGTAACAAAAAAAAAGAACCTTTCGAGCCTTTTTATAAATAAATAAAAAAGTTGTCATTGAGAGTAGAAAAAAAAAAATTAGTTTTATAAAGGTTTTGCTTCTTTTTTTTTTTTTTTTGAATGTTATGAAAACATAATTTTTTGTTTTAATTTATTTCTGTTGTAAAAAAAATATTATTTTGAATTCAAAACATTTTCCCGTCATTTGGGAAAAGTTTTTTTTTTTTTTTGTACTAAAAAAGGTTTTTTTTTTTTTTGATAATTTATTTTAATTAACCGTATTAAACGTTGAATAATGGTTTTTTTCTGTTGAATTTTTTTTTTTTTTTTTTGTTACATTCAAAAAATATTTAAAAGACCGTTATAAAGTATATATTTTTTTAAAAGTATTTAATTTTTATTACATAAATTTAATTATGAAATATGTTGTTTGTTAAATAGGAATTTTTTTTTTTAGGGTTTTGTGGAGGGGAAGGGGGGAGGAGGGAAAAGAGAAAGGTAAACCCAAAAGAGACATAAAAACTAAATATTTAAACTTTTTGTATTCAATGTGTTTTTTTTAACAAAAACTATTTCAATAAATAGTAATAATAGTATTATACATCATTTTATTGAAAATAAAATAACCCTTTGCTGTAACCTTTGACATTCGTCTCCCATTTAACATGATAATTCCATTATCATGGAGTCAATCCCATTGGATCCCTAAAAAAAAAAAAAACCCGCGGTTGTCTTTTCGAATAAATTTACTCGCGTTTTTATCATGGCTACGAATTGTATTTTATTAATTATATATTTTTTTTTTTTTTTCTAACAGTCGGCAGATCCTAGAAAATTTCGAGATATAGCAACGGTTTTTCACGAAATAATAATGGAAGCTCCGGAACATTTAAAATCGCCATGTCGGAAAATTCCATCTGGAGAACTTAAAATGTTAGAAAGATTTTTATCACAGGATATGAGAATGCCAAGTGTTACGCTGATAAATCCGCGAAGTGGTAGAAATCAACCAACGGGAGAAAATCCCGAATGGAGGATTCCTATGCCCAGAGTCCCTCAAACTAGGTTGCATCCGTGGTTGGGACGCGTGGAACATTCAACTTTCGTATAAAATTAGATTTTAGGTTCCCCGGATATCTGCTATTATTATTATTATTATTTATTCATTTAGGTCGTTTACCCGACTTGTTTAAAATTCAATGTTCATTATTGTTAAATTGAATTTTTTTTTTTTTGCCCTCACCCCCCACCTCTCATCCCTCCTTTTAAACAATGATAAAAATATTATTTGCTTCTTTTTTTTTTTTTTTTTTTATAAATGTTAAAAGTTTATGTCAACAATTAAGAAGAAGAAGAAGAAGAAAAAAAAAAGAAAATTTTATTTTTATATGTTGTAAAAGAGGTAAAAAAAATATTTTTGGCTATTATAAGTAGCCAATGGAAACTAAAGTAAAATGTTTTATTAGTACCTTAAAAAAAAAAAATGTGTAAATTTAAATTTTTTGTTTTTTTTTTTTTTTTAAATATAAAAAAACAATAAATAAATTTTTTTCATGTTGTAAATAAAAAATTATTACAGTAATTCATTGCCTACAATAAGTATATACATAATCAAATTTCAATAAAATTAAAAATAAATTTAATAATGTCCTTTTTTATTTTATTTTATTTTTTTTGTGAATGGTAATGATCTAAATTAAATTTCTTTTAATGAAAATTTTTCAAGTAAGAATTTTCAAAGATGGCGCCCAAGCAATAATATACATTCAAAATAAGAATTAATAAATTATGTGTTTGGTCTAAAGTACGTTTTTTTTTCATGACTTTGCATTAATAACTGTTAAAAAACAATTTTTTTTTTTTTATAAAAATTGCAAATTATACGTACCTGAAATTGTTTTAACGTTTATTGTTGACCTTACTAAATTCATTTAAATTACAAATAAATGACACACAGTATTTCATAATTTTTGTTTTTAACTACTTTTCAGGCCTTAATACTCATCGGATATTATCAATACGTATTCACAATTAAAAATTAATAATCTATTTAAAAAATTAAACATATAAATGGCAAAATCGAATGGTTAAACAACTATAAATAATAATTACATTAACATAATTTATTAAAAATATTCAAATTCGCTCCATCGAAGTTGAATTGCAACGTTCCGAAAACTTTAGTTAAGGGCCCCAAAAAATTAAATGTTAAGCTTGTAAATAATAAATATTGAATTATGTACATTTCATACTTGTTTTCGTGTAATGTTTTCTCATAGCTTTTTTATTCTTATATAAATCATTTCAAAAAAAATTAATTTTTTTAAAAATATGCCTTCTATCGAATCAATCAGAGAACAATATCCCTTGCATTGGCTGGCTTGGAATAATGATTTTATGGAATTAGAAACAGTATTATCAAGAAACGAGGTAAACTTAAATTATATTTTACTTACTTGTAATGATAAAAATCTTATCGTGTCATTTACTTAAAAATTTCTCTAGGTAAATAATATTCAAAATTTTTGATTTATCCCAAAACCTAAATTAAATTAAAAAACAAAAGTCATACTAATTAGTTAAATTTTATTTTATTTTTTAATGATCTTATTAAATTTTATATGAGTATCTTATTTTCAAAAGAAAACTCTGATTAAAATAAACTTTATTTTTATTTAAGTATGATAAAGAAAAAGTAGATTGCAGAGGAAGAACTCCTTTAATGTTAGCTGTTACTCTTGGGCATTTAGAAAGTGTTAAAGTATTAGTCGAACACTTCACTAATGTCAATGCTGAAAATAATGAAGGTTGGACAGTAGTACAAGAAGCTGTAGCCACAGGTGATCCCGAAATGGTAATTTAAGTATATATTTAAATTTATATGTGTAAAACGATGCTAAAGTAAATTATTAACATCTCATTATATCATACAATTAAAAAAAAAAACATGTATTTCAATTAGATGTTTTATGATTGTGTTCAATATTTAGTTTTGAATCAGTATTTTTTCTTGTTCCAGGTTCAGCTTTTGTTAGAAAGAAGAAATATGCAAAGGCAATCTGATAGATTAGGAGGAATCCCTCATCTTTTAGATAAATTAAGAGAAGCTCCAGATTTTTATGTAGAAATGAAATGGGAGTTTAGTAGTTGGGGTACTAAAAACATTACAAATTTATATTAATTATTTTTTAATTATTTTATATGTATTAATATTTTTAAATATTTTATTAGTACCTTTGGTATCTAGAATGTGTCCATCTGATACATACAAAGTGTATAAACAAGGTTCGAGTGTTAGAGTAGATACAACACTTTTAGGATTTGATCAAAGTAGTTGGCAACGCGGTAATAAGAGTTATATTTTTGTAGGAGAGAGTAAATATATTTTAAATTAATATATAAATTTAAAAAATGAATAAAATTCATTTAGTAATTGTTTTAAAATAATTTTAAAATATTTATAGGTGATTCTGCTGTCATGATGGAGATAGATCATGAAACGGAAGAGGTTTACATGGAACAAATGAAAATAATTCCAACTGAAAATTTCATGTCTTTCCACAAAACTGCAAAAGCAGTTTCAAGTAGATTAACATCTCCTATTGTAACAACATATATAGATACAGATAAAATTAATTTTGAAAGAAACAAAGCTGGTTTGTGGGGGTGGAGATCTGATAAAACAGAGCAGGTAATTCAAGTTTTGCTCGAGATTATTTGTTTAGATATAAAGTTTGTAGTGTTAAAAACCTGATTATTTATTTTTTAGGTGAATGGTTATAATTGTAAAGTCTTTAGTGCAACAAATGTTGAATTAGTAACAAAAACAAGGTTGGAACATTTAAGTGATTCCGATAAAGAAAAAGCTAAAGTTCCAAAATCAAGTTTACAATCATTTTTAGGGATAGCCGAAACAGAACAACAGTCTTCAACTTCTTCAGATCAAGAAAATGTTTGTTTCTTTTACTTTTTTTTTTTTTTTGTTCTTTAATAAGCTACTAACGATTTAACATTTTGTCTTGTCTATTACCACTCTTCTTTTAACTCTTAAGCACTTTTTAACAAAAATAATTTTCTTATTAATACCCTGAAATAACTAAAATTTACTGCCTTTTCCTCTTTAGAAACAATATAGACCAGAAAAATTGGGAGGAAAGGGGAAAAAATTGGTTTTAGGAAAAAAAAATAAGCAAAATGAGGTAACTTCGACTTAAAATTTAATTTGTATGGTTTTAAAAAAAGAAAAAGAATTCTCGTTAGAAATTATTTTTTTTTTTTACAACAATACAATTTAAAAATAAAAAATATTTTCTAAACATATTAAATTTTAAACCGTCATTTTTATGAAAATTTTTTTCAATTGTAGTTTTTTAAATATTTTATTCGATTTCAATAAAATTTTTGACTTTTTTTCCGATTTAATTGGTTTAACATTGCAAATTTCAAAGTTTTAAATGGGATTCGGCGATAACGATTATTTTTAAAAAATTGATTTATATTCTATTTTACTTTCTTGTTTTTTTTTTTTTTAACAGAACGATGAAATCATTTACTCAAAAAATCCTAATAATATAACTCCAGAAGAATATTTTGATCCGTCCACGAGCCTTGAAGGACGAGACATTGGACGACCAAAAGAAACCATTGTCAAAGTTCAAAAATTCAAAGCGAATTTATGGCTTTGCGAAGAATATCCTCTATCGCTACAGGAACAAATAATGCCTATCGTTGATTTAATGGCCATTTCTAGTTCGCATTTTGCCAAGTTGAAAGATTTTATACAAATGCAGTTACCATCTGGATTCCCAGTAAAAATAGGTAACGTTTTATTAAAATCACAAAAAAAGTTATCACTTCTTGTTAAAAGTTTTAACGTGATTTTTCTTTCTCTTTCAATTATAGAAATACCACTTTTTCACGTTTTGCACGCTAGAATAACATTTGGTAACATTTTCGGTTTGGACGATGAAGTACCTGGCGTTCAAAGAATAAACGACAATGGAAAAATAAATTGTATTGTGAGTGACAGTTGTTTTGAGCCTCCACCCGGATACGCTAAAATCGGTAAACTAATGTCAACGTGGATTTTTTCCCATTTTGTTTCCATTTGGAACTTTAATAATTTTTTTTTTTTTTTTAGGATCGGAAAATAGAAGACAATACAGTCTAGAAGAAGAAGACGATTTAATACAATTTGCCATACAGCAGAGTTTAATGGAAGTCGGTAGCGAAAGAGACGAAGTCGACATTTGGGAAGCTTTAAAAGCTCAAAAACCTTCTCCGCCAACATCGCCTAATTTGAATTCGGAAGAAACGCGACAACTACAAAGGTAAACTTTTTTTTTTTTTTTTTTATTCGAAAAAAAATTGAATTTTATTTGAGGGTAAATAAACTCCCCCCTCCCCCCCCGTTTCTTATATTTTTTTTAGAGCCATTCAAGCAAGTTTGGAACTCAACGTGAGCGAAACAAGATTTAGAAGTTGTCCAGATGGAAGGGAAATAAATTCGTCGGTCATTGACGATGATTTATCACAAGCTTTAGAATTATCCCAGAGGCAACACGAAGAAGAAAAAAGGAGGCAAAAAGAAGAAGAAGAAATTATGAAAAGAGTATTGGAATTATCACTCACGGAACAATGAACAAAAGCGAACAAAAAAAAGCAAAAAAAAAAGGGAAAAAAAAGAATTTTTTTTTTTTTTTCTTTAATTTGTTTCCGTTGATTGGTTTTTGTTTTTTTTTTTTTTTTTAATTTAATGTTAATCTTTTAAATTTTAAACATATTTAAATTATTTATTATTATTATTATTATTATTAATCGTTTAAAAATGTTTATTAGCAAATTATTCGAATTTGCTGCGTTGGTGTTCGATGTCAAATTATTATTATTATTATTATTATTAATATTATTTTCTAATTTTTTTTTTCTTTCTCGTTAATGTAATCGATGAGACTGAAGTTCTATCGAGTATTAAAAAAGCATGAATAAAGGGTGGGGAGGGAGGGAGGGGGAGGAGAAAAGGAGATGAGAAGGGGCACACCTATTAATATAATATTTATTACTCTGGGAAAATTTGTAATAAAAAAAAAAAATTCATATTTTTAATCAATTTTGTTATTATAATATTCAATGAAATGTGATTTAGATATAATAAAAAAGAAAATGTAAACAGAGTAAATTTCATGGTTTATATTATTATTATTATTATTATTATTATTATTAATTAATATTATTATACTAATAACTTCTTACCATTATTATTAAAAAAAGATTTTACAATTGAAAAATAAAAATTAATTTATTGTTATATATATATATATATAATTAAAAATTTTTGTAATAATTAATTTATTTATTTAAACAAAACGAAAAATTATTATTATTATTAATTACCTTTTTTGTGATTGAATGAAAGGAGAAGGAGGAGAATGGGAAAAAAAATCCTCCTAATTCTTTACCTCCTATTTTTGACACAATTACTCATTTCATTCATTTTTAAAATAATAATAATAATAATTAATATTCTTGTAATGCCTCTCACGCACACACACGCACACGCATGATTTTTGTCGCCGACGAAAGACTTCATTCCATGAATTTTACTTGCTAGTAGTATTTGACCCTTTGATTTATTCAGGAAGACATATTTCTACAAGAGAATATTTAAGTGAATTCAGGTATGCAATTGAAAGAGAGAAAAAAAAATTCTTCCCGGCTTGTGCCATGCCACGTTTATTAATAATAATAATAATAATAATACCTTTTTTCCACCTGTTTGAATTTAAACAAGTGAAATGAAATTATTATTAAAAAAAAAAGAATTTAAATTTATTTGATTTCCCCTGCGCCTCCTCCTCCTCCTCCTCCTTGTAAAGTTTTTATATTTTATCAAAATAATAATAATAATAATAATAATAGGTTTTTTCGAGAAATTTCGCCCATATAATAAATTTTTATTTTTAATCTAATAAAATTAATCTTTTTATAAAAAAAAAAAAATATTTTAATAAGGTTTATTAAATTTATGATAAAATCGACCGACGAATTCTCTCTCTCTCTCTCTCTTTCTTTCTCTCTCTTGTTATTTATAAGGTGACCTTTTAATCTGTACCTTAAAAAAAAAAAAAACTCACTCTCAATAAATATACATATATATATATTTTAAATGCAAGTTTTTTTCAAATATAATTTTACGAGTTGTAAAATAATAATGATAATAAAAGTATTATTGTTAAAGTGTGTGACAGAGAGAAGAGAAGAGACAATGGATTTAAATATTTATCTGTGATGTGAATGAGGAAATGAATGATAAATTCATTATGATTTATTACAGGATACATATTTACGATGGCGGTGGTAGGTATGCGGTTATCGATCGAACCGGCCACAGGTTGCACAGGTTCGTTTTTTTTTTTTTTTTAATTTAAATACGGCGCGGATTTAACAAAAAAAAAAAAAAAAAAATTCTGTCACAGACGAGAAATATCTTCTTCTTCTTCTTTTTTCTTATTTTAAACCGTTTTCGAGTTTGTTCCGAACGAATTTTTTTTTTTCCCAAACCGTTTTTTTTTTTTGTTTACACGAACCTTATTTTACTTTTCTATAATTTAAACTTTTTATTGTTTAAAAAAAAAAAAAAATTGAATAAAAACAATCGTTAAACTTTAATCACACGTTTCTCTCATTAAATTTTTTTTTGGCTCGTGCTCTCGTATAAATTAATAATTGTAATTTTTTCTTTCTATTCGAGTTTACCTAATTTTTTAAAATTTTATTTACTCTACTTATAACTTCTCTAGTAGGTAGTAAACACAACG
>NW_002987037.1:135794-146004 GCF_000006295.1 Pediculus humanus corporis
GATCGATTATATATAATTTTTTTTAAATATTCATCGATTTTATTAATAAAAAATGTCCGATAAATTTTTATTACAATTATTTATTTTATTTTGGGTAAGTTAATAATTATATTTATTATTTATATACGATTTTTTTATAATTTAAAATTTATTATTATTATTATTATTGATTATTGATTAATAAATTGTATTATTTTTATTATTTTTATCGTTTTGAATTCATGAGAAATTTTTTTTTTTTTTATTTGAAAACAATAAGTTTTTAATATTTGCTACAAGGGAAGAGGGAGGAAGGGAGGACAAGAGGGGTAATAGGGTGGGGCGGGGGGTGAAAATTTATAAGGTACGAAGAGGGGCGTAAGGAAAAAAAAGATTTATTTAGTCATATTACGGTAAATATTTTTTTTAATGAATGAAAAACTGTATCCACGTATCTTTTCACTACAAAGCGATGGACTTTTAACCTTTACAACAACAAAAAAAAAGAATTGTTTTTTTTTTCGGATGCAAGTTTTTAATTTTTATTTTCTTTAAAAAAAAAAAAAAAAAAGAGTTTTTAACTTTCTTACACTTCAAGATAAAAAGTTTTGATAAAAAAACAAAACTTAAAAAGAATTTTAAGAGCCTTAAGATTTGCCCTTGTTTATATTTATGATAAACCGTACAACAACAACAACAACAACCAAAATTGTTTGACCCTCTTGATACAATTTATATATACCTTGTCTCTACCTATTCTCAACATAATTTATTACTTTAAATTCCAGCAAATTTTTTTTTTTTAAACATTTTTTTCCACCGTTAATATTTAAAAAAAATTTCTTTTTTTTACTTTTTACCCCCACCCTTTATACGTTTCACATTATTATTATTATTATTATTATTATTATTAATTAAGTATAAAAAAAAGTAGCACTCTAGTAGTTTACTTTGTAATTATATTAATAATAATCATTTTTCTTTTTAATATTTCAAACTACCTATTATTATAATTGTTATTAAGATGATAATATAATTGACTTGTAACAATAATAATAATAATAATTATCATAACTGTTAATAACATAATCGAAAATGTTTCTTTTCCTCCTTCTCCCCTCCCCTTTCACTCCCTCAGTAAAATTTCTTTTAAGAAAACCAAAAAAAAAAAAAAAAAATGGTAAACATTTTTTGATTTTCCTTAAAAATTTATGTTTTATTTATTTATTTATTAATAAATAAATCGTGACGAATGTGAAAGCAGCAACATACACATTTATTTATTTAAAATTCATAACAAAAAACTTTAAGTAAAACATAATTTAAAATGTATCGAAGGTTAGACTGACGTGATTATGTTTAAAAAAAAAAAAAAAAACAATTGGGTGCGGAGAAAAGACAAAAATTATGTTTGTCAACTTTTTATTTTTTTCCGTTTTGAATAAAATTCGTATTATTATTATTATTATCATTTTAACAATTTATCCCGTTTGAAAATTAATAATTTATTATTTTATTTAAAACATCCTAAACAAAAAAAAAAGTTTACGTTAATGTTTTAAACAATGAATCAAATACTTTGGAGATTCGTATATACATAAAACAAAAATGATTATTATTATTATTACTATAGTGACGTAATAAATGGTTAATAAATTATTTGTTTGTTAATTAAGGTATCGTGTTTTATACCCGTTTCGTTGAGCGAATTAGGAAGTCGATGTACAAAAAATTCAGATTGTAAAATTAACAACAGCCATTGTTTGTCAGGAGTTTGCACGTGTAAACATTATTACGCGGATTATAATTCAACGTCATGTTTAGAATGTTTGTATTTAATATAAAAAAAATTATTTTCACGTTTAATATTTTAATAAAATATATATGTACATATTATTAATCGATAAATCAATAAATAATTATTTTAGCACAACTTTTGGATCAAGAATGTCTAATCGATGATCAATGTTCTTTAAGGGTAGCTAACAGTTCTTGTAAAAATGGTTTTTGTCATTGTTCGAATGGTTTTATACGTTTTAGAAAACACACGTGTTTAGGACGTAAGATACCTATTATTATTACTATTATTAATAAGAAATAAAAATTTTTTTTTTAATAACGTACGAATTGTTTTTTTTTCTCCAGCTGCAAAACTTGGAAGTGTTTGTTATAGCGATGAACATTGTCAAATGTGGAATAAAAATTTACGTTGTAATTTTATTATTCAAAGTTTGTTTGGTAAATGCGAATGCAAAGGTCAAGAGGGTAAGTTATAGTTAAACTGATATTTTTTGCCAAAAAAAAAAATTTATTACTTTCTTTTTTTTTTTTTAAGGACTTTGTCACGATTCCAATCAATCAGAAAACGATGGGGAAAAAGATGAGATGGTGAAAAATACGAGCGAAGAATCGATGACGAATGAAGAAGAAATAACGGAAAAAAATGATGGTTTGAAAAATGAAGAATCAAACGATGATAATTGGAACGTTAAAAATCCATCGGAAAATGGCGAATCTTTTTCCGATCCTTTCCAACATCAAAAAGAACATATAGAAAATTTCGAAAGTGTTACCGCGACCGAAGGAGGAGGACAAGTTGAAGAACAAACTCAAATGACGACGACAACAATCGAAACAATGGTACCCGTGAGTGGTGGTGGTGATGAAGAAGAATTTGATGCTGTTGATGATGATGATGAAGAATTCGAAAACGGTTCGACAACAGCTACCGGATCTAATTATAGAAAAGACGGAAATGAAAATGGTTTTTATTTTTTTTCCCTTTCGAAACAAATTATTATAATGATAGTTTTACAGAGATAGAAATTTAAAATTACAGGAAACCAAGAAAACATTTGGCGTGATGTTGATTCAATCAGTTTAGGCTTTCCATGTACTTTTGATTCTCAGTGCCAAAGAGAAGATACCGAGTCAAAGTGTATTAATGGTATTTGCGATTGTGTCGTAAAAAATAACGGAACTAATTTATGCGACAAGGATAATACGGGTTGTGCTCCAGAAACCTTTCAGGTACGAATCATTTTAATAATAATTTGTTTTCTCTAAAATACCATATTGAAATAATTAAAATAATTTTTTAGTGTCGAAGTTCCGGTTTGTGTATAAGTTGGTTTTTTGTTTGCGATGGAAGAAATGATTGTCCTGACGGAAGTGATGAACAATGTCAAGGACCTGTTTGTCCTTCTTATTCTTTTCAATGTTCATTCAATGGAACATGTGTTTCATTAGCTGTTTTGTGCGATGGTAGTAAAAAAACCTATCATTAATTTTTTTTTTTTAAATATAATTTTAACATTGAAAAAAAATTTTTTTTTGTTGTTACGAATAATTAATGACGATACAAAAATTAATTACGTAATAAAACAATAACAATTCGAGTTATTATTAAATTAATAATAATATTCAAGACGTAAATTGTTATTACAACCGATAAAAATATAAAAAAAAAAAAAAGTTAACGTGATTTAGCGTAACAGAATGTAACGACACCATGAAAAATTAAAAACAAAAGAAAACATTAAATCATCATTTATTACTGTTTTGTTTTAAAATAAATAAATTGTAAATAATAATAATAATAATAATAATAATACTTCCAGGTAAAAAAAATTGTCCGAATGGAGAAGATGAAAAATTTTGCATGGCGGAACATAGAAAAGAATCAAAAAGTAAGGGTGATCGATCGTTATTGTAACTAATAAATAATTATTATTATTATTGTTTCGAATGATATTTAATTTTAACGATGGGGAAAATTTTCAGATTGTCCGGAAAATACGTTCCAGTGCGGAAACGGACAATGTTTACCAAAATACGAATTTTGTAACGCGATACCCAAATGCGCGGATGGAACGGACGAATCTCCAGAATTGTGCAGATCGGATAATTTCAACAGGAATTATTACAACAGCGAAAAAAAAACAATTAATTTAATTAATAATAATAATGATAATTATTGCCCTATGAAATGTGAAAATGGAAGATGTAGATCAACGGCCATACTTTGTTCTGGAAGAGACGGTTGCGGAGATAACAGTGACGAATCACAATGTTCCGTTTGTCGTACGCAATTTTTTTTTTTTAATAATTTATTATTTATTTATTTATATAAATTTTTATTTAATTAAAAAATTTTTTTTTGTTTTTTTTCAGGTTGTCCGAAAATATCTCGAAGTAAAAACAATTAAAATAAATAATAATAATAATAATTGGAAAACAAAAACAAAAACGCAACAAACACGATCGTTAATTTATTTTAATATTAAATGAAAAATTTTTTTTTTTTTATTTAGTTTCGAATATCTATAAAAATAAATAAATAAATTATTATTATTATTATTTTTAATAGATTATGTAATTATTATAACAATCGCGTTTTCCCAAAATTTTATTTATTATTATCATTATTAAAATAAAATTTAATCAAATTTTCAAAAATTCATTTCTTTCTTTCTTAAATTTAATATGAGTTTGTTAAATTATACGTCACGAACACACACACAGAGAGAGAGAGAGAGAGAAATTTCTTAAAATAAAAATTTATAAATGTCAAAATATCCTCCTGGAATAGGGATGTAATATTAATAATAATAATAATAATTTAATGTTAGCGATTTAATATATATAAATTTTTTTTTTTAAATAAAATTTTTTCGTTGGTCTCCCCATCGATTTTTCTTTTTTTTTTTTTTGGGGTATTTATATTGTTTTTGATCTTTGAAATTTCGTTTCCAAGTACGAATTTTCTTTTTTTCTTGTCTCCCAATCAAATTTAATCAATTACAACAACAACAACCACGACAACAGCAACAACAACCGTGAGAATTTTAAAACGTGGATTTTAAAAATTAAGTTCGATACGATTTTCAAATTGGTTTTTCTTTTAAAGAATTATTTTCGAAATTTTAATCGTAACAATTTAATTTTATAATTTTCCGACATTTTCCAATCATCGATCGATGTTATAAACAAATAAATGGAAAATTATTTAAATTTAAATTTTTAACACGATATATAAAAACAATAATAATAAAATTTCTGTTTTATACGAAATCACTAAATAATAAAAAGAGAAAGATCTCTCTGATCCGGGGGGAAGGGGAGTAGGGGGAAAAAGGAAAAACGATTTTCACGAGATGCGTTTGTTGGAAGATGTAGAGGGGAATCGTAACGGAGGATTTTTTTAAAAAAAAAAAACTCAGAGCGCTTGTCAAGTCGATACTGCTTTCATCTCGACCTCGTTTTTCCATTCCCTTAACAAAAAAAAGATTCTCTTATTTAAACATCGTCGATGATTTTTGTTGTCGTTGTTGTTGTTGTTTTTGTTATTTTGTTTTTAAATAATGTAAAAAAAATTATTTATAATAATAATAATAAAATATTTAATTTATCAAGTGAAATTCGTTGTTGTCGTGTGTGCGAAAATTTTGTGTTTTACATTACAGGGTAAGATAAAACTAAAAATTTTAAACAAATTGTTTAAATAAAAGTGTATTGTTTAAATAAATAAATAAATAATTTATTTATTTATTATCGTCGGCGATCGTAATAAACAATATAATTTTTTAATTTTTACGTCATGACGCCAAATAAAGCGATTTACATTTATTAACTTCTATTCTTATTTAATATTTTGGGTAAGTTAAATTTTTATTTATTTATTAAATTTTTATGTTTAAATTTATGTTTTGTTTGTTTGGCATATTATTATTTTTATTATTATTATTATTATTATTATTATTGTTATTATTGTTAATTAACGTAAAAGTAAATGCGATGATGATAATTAATTATTTTTTTTAAAATGAATTTATGCGTTTTAAAAAATTTAAAAATAAAATTTTAAGGCTCGAAATTTTTTTAAAAAAAAAAAAAAAAAGTTAAGAAATGAGTTTTTTTCATAACAATAAAAATGAGTTTTCATAACAAAAAAAAAAATTTTTTTAACGACCTTTAAATGTATTTTTTTTTTTTTTTTTTTTTTTTTACCAACGAAATTAAAATGGCGTAAAAAATTTCAAGAACATGATTGAAAATAATGATATTTAATTAAAATTTTCTTTGTTTGTTTGTTTGTTTGTTGTTTGTTTTTACTAAATCTTTCATCGACTTAAAATTTACAAAAAAAAAAAAAAAAATTTATTTATTATAAATAAAAACGAAAAAAGAAAAAAGAAAATTTTTGTCTAAAACCTTAATTAATACATTATTTTTAATTATTATTAATATTATTAACGTAAATTTTAAACAAAATATTTGTTATGATGTGATTTAAAATGACGTCATCATCATCATCATTATTATAATAACAAATTAACGAAAAATATTATCATCATCATTATAAATTTAAAAACGAAATTTGTTAAAAAAAATTAATTTTTATTTTCGAAAATATTTTATGTAATCAACAAACAACTTTAGTATTATTATTATTATTTTTTTTTTGTCTAAAATTAACTAAATCGATTACGTTAAAAATAATAAAAATAATAATAATAATAATAATAATAATAATAATTAAATTTTACTAATGAGATTTTGAATTTTTGTTTAATTTTTAACGCGTAAATTTTTTTTTCTCATTTTTATTGTTTTTCTATTTTTTTTTTTTTTTTTAAAACGTACGGGTAATCAAAAATGACACGCAACAACAACAACAACGATGCTGATAATAATAATAATAATAATAATAATAATAATTTTAAAAAAAAAAAATTTCTTATATCAAACGGAAACGTTAATATACAAAATGATAATGTTTTATCCGAAGGACATTTTCCTGTATTTAAAACAAAAAAAAAATCTTGCACTAACTAATTTTAAGGGGGGAAAGAATAAATGAAAAAAAAACATAATTATTATTATTATTTCTATTTCTATTTATTTATTTCCTATCAAGATTTCATTAAAATTCAAGGTTTTTTTTACTTAAAAAATTCACTTAATGAAATGATTTAATATTAAATTACATAAGTGCATATAAGAGTACCTATCAAAGCAGCCACGTCGGTAATTTATTTTTAATTGTTTTTTTTTTTTTTAAGTATACACAATTTGCACGTAATTTGCGAAGTTGATACTAAAAAAAAAGTTTTTAAATTGGTTGTTGTTGTTGTTGTTGTTTGTAAAAAAGTGCAAAATTGTTGTTGTTGTTTGTAAAAAAGTGCAAAATTGTTGTTGTTGTTGTTGTTGTTTGTTTATAAAGTTTCGCGTCGATAAATATAATAATAATAATTAATTCTAAACATGAATATACAAATGTAAAAATTTTACTTCGTTTACAGAATAAATTGAAACACGTGAATTCGTTGTTGTTGTGGTTGTTGTTGTTTTATTTATTTTAAAATAAATTTAACTAAAGTGTGCGTTTTTTTATAAAAATTAATTGTTTAATTTAAAAATAAACAAAACTCAATTAATTAATTTTGAATTTTTTTTGTTTTTACAGTTCAAAACGCGACCAAAGAAATATTATTAAAAAAAAAAAAAAGGGAAATGTTGTTTTATCGCAATGAACCTGAAAGGTAATCTTCGATTACTTATTTTTATCGTTTGTTTTGCCGGATTATTAACTTTTTACTATTCCCATTATAATAATAATAATAATAATGAAACAAACGAAATAAAATTAGGAAAATTATTTGTTTTGACAAATGATGATGTACAACATGAAATCGATGAAGGTATTAAAATTTAAATTTAAAAACATTTCTCGAGATTTTAAATTATTAATTTAAATAGAATTTAAATTTTTTTATGTATAATTTTTTAGAAATGTCGTCAAATTTAATTAAAACAAAATATGCAATGAAAAATTCTAAATGTAAAATGTTAGATCCCGATCCGTGGGATCCATCCGTTTTAAAATATATAACAAAACCTCAAAATCTTGTTTGCTCACACCTTCCACCATTAACTTATATCGATCAATTGGAAAATACGACAAACGTCTTAAAAATTCATAAGGTTATATCATTAATAATTTAAAAAAAAAAAAAAACGCAAATATTGTTTGTATACGCATACAAAATAAAAAATTCTAATTTCTAATTTTTGCTTTTTTTTTTTTTCCAGAAATATTTAAAAAAATATAAAATAAATTTAATAAATAATTTTATACAATGTTGTTATAGTTTGATAACAAGAACAGAACAAAATCCTAACAAATATAATATAAGCGCTGATAATGTATATCAGTAAGTATTTTTTTTATTTAAAAACGAACTACGATTTTCCTCGCATGTAAAAACCGTTAAAATTTTTTTTTTTTTCTAAGATTTGATAATTATAATTATTTTTCCTAAAGATAAATAAAATTTTTTAACGTGCGTTTGTTTGTTTGTTTTTAGCGCATCGAAATGTGAAAATTTTACAAATGAAATCATCTTACCAAACGATGCAGAATTTATTTTTGTTAAATGTTTAAGTTACCAAAAAGGAAAAAAAACGGGGAAAGAATTTTATAAAAATGTGCATTCGGTAGTACCCATGTTACCATCGGCTGACGAAAAAATTAAAAATAAAAAATCACGTTCGGAAAATTTCGATTCTACCGATAATGATGATGACGACAGACTCAACGTAATTATTTTAGGAATCGATTCCGTATCGAGAATTAATTTGAAAAGGATAATGCCGAAAACGTTAAAATATCTCCGGGATAAAAATTGGATACAATTGAATGGCTACAATAAAATAGGGGAAAATACATTTCCAAATTTAATGGCTATTCTCAGCCGAGAATCGATGAAAAATTTAAATCGTGTGAGAAACAGCACGAAAAAATGACGATGTCCAATATATGGAAAGATTTAACGAAGCGGATACGTGACTCTTTACGCAGAAGATACTCCAACAATATCAACGTTTAATTTCATGAGAACGGGTTTCGTTGAAAAACCAACGGATTATTACATGAGACCTTTTATGTTAGCAGCTCATCATTTGTTACCTTTAAAAGTATTAAATGGACTTCCGGTATGCACGGGACCCATACTCGTCATAGATCACATATTAGACTACGCTAAAAATTTTTTTAAAGTTTTCAATAATCACAATCATTTTAGTTTACTATGGACGAACAGTTTAGGACACAATGATTTGAATGCACCGAAAGCTTTGGACAACAGCGTTTATAAATTTTTAAGTGATATTTCACAACTCGGCGTCTATGAGAATTCGCTAATATTAATTTTAAGCGATCACGGAATAAGATTTGGAAATATAAGAGAAACGTTTATCGGTTACATGGAAGAAAGATTACCTTTCATGTTTATATGGCTTCCGAAATGGTTTCAAGATAAATATCCGGAAAAATATAATAATTTACAAGTAAATCAAAACAGGTTGACATCTCCCTACGACGTTTACGTCACCATTAAAAATCTTTTAAATTTCGTCACGCAAAACGAAAATCGTAACGAAACGTATTATTATTCGTCGAATAATGAAACAACTGCTGAAAAACCCAAATCGTTGTCCTGTCCGAAATCAACCGGTTTGCTAGAAGTACAACCTTTGGAAAGAACTTGCAAAGATGCATGCATAGATGAAAATTGGTGTATGTGTTCGGAATTTCGAAATTTACCGGTTAGGGAAAAAGCAGTGATCGATGCAAGCGATATCATGTACAATTTCGTTGTTAACAAAACGAATGAATTAATTAAAATGGAAAAAGTTAAAAAGGGTTTGTGTTCCCGTTGGACCTTTTTAAAAATTTACAGAGCGCAAGAAGTCATCGATTTGAATGATAACGACGACGATGAAAACGATAATATTAACCGTTTGAAAATTGATTTCGTTTCGAGAATATTCGTTATTATCGTCGAATTGAATCCCGGACGAACGAAATTCGAATCCACCGTTAAAATGTTTTTTAATTTAAATGGGGAAAAATCACATTACGAATTTTTAGAATCTCCCAAAAGGTTGGACAGCATTTACAAAACTTCCAAATGCGTTAATTCAGCTTCTCTCAAACGTTACTGTTATTGCGTTAAACAATAATTATTTATTGTTAATAAAAAAAATTTCCACGTCATCAACTCGACGCAAAAAAATTTTCCAATTTTCTCATGTGTGCCTTAACAATTGAGCCAAATATTAAAAGCCAAAAAAAAAAATACAAATTCCTAACACGATTAAAACAAAAATTTATTTTTATATTTAAATCGAATACAAACGACAGCGTGCCCAAAAAAAAAAAAAAAAA
>NW_002987036.1:0-2036 GCF_000006295.1 Pediculus humanus corporis
AATGCAAAAAAAATTATAATTAAATTACGTAACGAATATTTTAATAAATTTATTTAAAAAATAATTAGAGAGACACTTGTTGTTGTTGTTGTTAAAAAAGACGTAAAATGTTTTTTCCTTTCCCTTCTCCCCCCCCGTTTCTTTTCTTAAAGGTAAATTTTTTATTTTATCCTAAAAACCTGAATTTGATTAAGAAAAAAATTTTTTTTTAAAGCCCTCGAAAAATTAGTAAATAAATAAATTGATGTAATCATTTCAATAACTTGTTTTTTTTTTTTTTTTTAAATCATGTTCGTGTCATTACTGTGTAATTTTTTTTTGCTGTAAATTTGTAATATATACATAATAATAATAATAATAATTAATAATCGTTTATTAAAAAATAAATAAATAAAAATATCTTTCGATCTTTGTTTAAAACAAACCATTTTGCTCCCGGGTAGTTGATATACACAAGATTCGGAAATTTCAAAATCATTACGAAGTATTATTATTATTATTATTACTATTATTATTATTAATTTTTTTTGTACGAAACAATACAAACGACTCGAGTCATTTAATAGTATCATCATCATCATCATTCGTACTTTTCGCGCGCGGAAAAATAAAATTTCATTCGTCGAAATTTTTTTAGTTGTTATTTTGTATTCGCGTATAAAATATTATTATTATTATCATTACGCGTTCGGTTCGAAATCCGTACGAAATGATACCACCACCACCGCCACCACCACCACCGCCATATTTTTTTTTTGAAGTTTATTTATTATTATTATTAATATTAAAAGAATTTTTTTTTTCCGAACGCCTTATAAGACGAAACGTCCTACGTGATTTGTTGTTTTTTTAAATTAAAAAAAAAAAAAAATGGTCTTTGCTCATTTTCAATGCTGCCTCCCACCCTCCCACCCTCCCTTTCTCCCACTAAAAAATGAAGTTAATTAATTATTATTATTATTATTATTATAACAGAAGCAGAAAAAAAAATTTGAAATTTTTCGGCCTCCCACGTTGTCAAAGATTTTAAAACGATGATAAAAGAAAATTTTTTTTTTTCTTGGCCGTCTAATTATAATTAATAAACTTATTAAATTTTTTTTTTTTTTTTTTGATTTAATAAAAAATCGTTTTTGCTACCGTTTAATATTCGATAGAAAGAGGAAAAAAATTTTTACACCCTTCCTTACTTTCCTCACCCCCTTTGAAACGAACGTTTCCTTCATTTTCTTAATAAAATCTTTAACCGTGAAAATTATAATTTGATAATAATGCTTTGATAAGCACGAGTGATTCTACATATATATATGATGGTCGGTCAAATTTTTTGTTTCACACGGTCACTCACCATGCGCGTGTGTGTAACAATGTCAAAAAACGTGGCAGTAGAAATTACAACTTATACCACAAAATGTAATCAAATCGGGTAATAATTTTCCCAATCAGAAGAAAAAGAAAGCAATCAAATATTTATTTTTTTCTGTACGCATTACACGCACAAAAGTTTTTAATACTTCACCCGGTATTCTTAATAATAAAAACAATACAAACGGTTGTTGTTTGTTTGTTTCGTGTAAAAACAAACAAACAAACAAACAATATCTACATAATTGATTAGAAACAATAACTAAAGTTGAATGATGAAACGTCACGGTTGAATTCACCGTTTCAAATTATTACTATTATTATTATTATTATTATCATTCATTTATTAAACTTATTTATTTAACCTATTTATTTATTTATTTTACAATCATTATTATTATTATTATTATTATTACTATTATTATTATTTTAAGTTGGGAAAAAGGTTAACAAATTTTTTTTTTTTTTTTTGAAATTTTTTTTTACGTAATCAATTAAAATTTTACAATTAATATTGATTTATTCCGGTTTTAACTTTCATTATTTTTATTATTATTATTATCAACATCGTTATCACCGTTATCAGTTTTATTATTATTATTATTATTTATTCATTAAGTTAGGTAACTTGTCGCGGTGTTTTTGACGTAACTTTTTTTTTTCTTTTCGTA
>NW_002987036.1:2876-32482 GCF_000006295.1 Pediculus humanus corporis
CGTTTAAAATTAATTTTATATTTTAACGGTTTACTTTTTTAAAATAAAAAAAAAAAATGGCTCCACGTTTCGTTCGCCATGTTGATGATGATGATGATGATAGTGAACAAAAACCATTTTTAAATTTTCTTTAACTTTTTATTTATTTCTCCTACGGGGACTTTATCCGTTTAATAAAAATAATGATGATAATAATGATAATAAATAATAATAATAATGTTTTTCTTTAGTTCTTTTCTATTTAAAAAAAAAAAATGTTCAATTTAGTAGTCGAGGGTTAAAAAAAAAAAACTTTGGAAACTTTTATTTTTTTTATATTATTTTTGTGAAATGTTTAGTTAGTTGAGTTTTTGCATTTTATTTCCGGTTTAGTCATTTCTACGAGCCAATGATGCGAAATATTAGTTAAGTTTGATTTTTTTTTTCTTTTTTTTTTTCGTTTGTTTTTTGTTTGTTTGTTTTTTTTTTCCTCCTACTTAAATTTAAAATTATTATTTTCTAAAGTTTTTCCAGTTAAGTTATTCCATTAAGTCGGTTTTTTTTTTTTTTTGTTTACTTTCGGTTGGAGAAACAAAAAAAAAAAAAAAATTTTTAGTTTTTTTTTGTTAAAAAGTAGTTTTTGTGAATTACGTCACAGTTCGAGTGTCAGAGAGAGAGGGAGGAAGAGAGAGAGAGAAAGATTATTTTCGACGAATTGGTTAACAAAATCAAAGGCGCGAAACAACCATTTATTTCCCTTATCGTTTTTTAATTGTTGTTATCATCATCATTATCGTCATCATCATCAATAATTTTTCTCAATCAATTATTATTATTATTATTTTTTTAATCACGGAGTAATAAATTAAATTATCATTATTATGATCGTTTTAACGACTTTCACTGTAAGAGATTTCAATTTAAAAAAAAATAAAAAAATTTATACGCAAACGTTTTTTCCGTTGTTCCGCCCACTAAAATCATTTATTATTATTATACTTCAAAAAAAAAAAAAAAAAACAGTTGGCAGCGTTGATTTCATTCAAATTTTTAAAATCACATTTTCGCGGGATTTTATGTACATAAATATATATTTATTTATTTATTTTTATATCACCGCAAACGATTAACAAGAGCAAAAAATAAAAATAAAAATTTTTTTTTTTGTTTTTTATTTTAAACCATTTATTATTATTATTATTATTATTATTATTATTATTATTATTTTTAAAAACGGGCATTCGGAGTAAAGTAAAAATAATAATGATAATAATAATAATGATAATAAATTAAAATAAACCATAAAAACCAGAAAATCAGCGGTGGGTTGTGGTGAATTTTTTTTTTTTTTTTAGGTCAATGAAATCTGCATTATTATCATTATGTTTTGCGTATAAAAACGGGAGAAAAAAAATTTTTTTTTTTGTGCGTGCGTGCGTGAGCGAGCGAGCGAGTGCGTACGTACGTGCGCGGGTGGGTGGGTGCGTGAGTGCGCGCGTGCTGCTTTTCAATTCGTTTTTTTTTTGTATTTTTGTTTTTGCAGTAGGAGTTTAAAAAAATTTTCGTTACAATTAAAAACGACTTTGATGAATTTCTTCGTTATTCGAGACGTGTAAACGTCATTTATCAATGACGTATTTTTTTTTATTATCGACGTGACGTCATTATTTTAACGACTTTATCAATGTTTTTATGTATATTCTTCTTCCGATGCGTTTTGTTTACATTTTTTTTTTTTTTTGTTTGTTGCCTCCCTTCCAAATTAAAGGGTAATAACGGGCGAACAACAGAGAGAGAGATGCACCCTCTCCAAGTCATTCTTTTCAATTCGGACTCTTTTTTTTGTTAAATAAAAGGGGTAGTTTGTTCTTAAGGGTTTCATAACGTTAAATACAGGAACGGGGATTTTTTTTTATTTTTATTATTATTTTCGTCTTATTTCGACGACCCGAGGTTGTTGTAACAAATAAAGATAATTTAAGGGTTGATTTTTAATTTGAATTTCCATAATTTTTGATTTCAATTTAAAATTTAAATACAGGGTGGTAGTAAAAAAAGAAAAAAAAAATTTTTCTTCCATGCTTTCCCTTTTCCCTTTTCTCTCTCTCTCTCAAATATAAAAAGTAAAGTAATTTTTTTTTTACCTTGTTCTTTCTTTCTGTTTGTTGTAATCAATATCCCATTCTTTAAAATGGGGGAAACTCAACAATAATAATAATAATAATGTTCGCCTTGGGAACATTTATTTATCAATTGTAAATGAGGTATTAAATCAGAGTGTGTGTGTGTGTGTGTGTGTGTGTGTGTGTGTGTGTGTGTGAAATGCAATAATGATAAACAATTTTTTAAAAAAAATTTTTTTTCGCGTTTGTTTGTTTGTTCGTTTGTTCATTTGCTTTTTTTTTTAATAGGAAGTATAACGTGATGGTTGCGTATTCTTTTCTCATTTTTTGTTCCCTTTAAAAATTTTTTTCGCGACTTTAAAGTTTGTTTGTTTGAACATACGATTGCCACATAAATTTCGTTTGTTGTTTGTTATTCGTTTTAAAAATGTCTAATTCGATTCGATAGAATTTTTTTATCGGTTGTATTTTGTTTGTTTGTAAATTAATAAGAAAAATTTTTTTTTTTTTTTTTTTAAATTTAAAATGTCGAATTCGAAACCGAGAATTTTTTTTTTGTTTTTCTATTTCGATTTTGCTGGCGTTAAGTTCGGTTTGTAATTTGATTATAATTAAACGAAAACAACAACAAACACAACCGAAAAAAACAAAACAAAACAAATAATTTACGTACAGTTTGCGGTGGTGTTAATTCGAGATATTTAATTTTAATTGACTTTACGAATATCATTTTTTTTTGTTTTTGTTTTTGGAATTTGAGTTTTTTTTTTTTTTTTTTTTTTATTAATCGTCTCCAGTTTTTTTTCTCCAGGTTTTCCGCACATGTTGTTGTTTTTTTTTTTTCGGAACGATTGTAGGCGTTTTCAATTTCGTATATGTATACATATATAAATAAAGTTTAAATTAAAAACAAATTCGTTTTATGAAACTTACTTTTACTTTTATGATAAGAAAAGAAATGAAAAAGTTTTTTTTTCTATCTTTATTTTAAAGTTTTTCTCTCTTTCTCTTTCTTTTTCTTCGTTTTATTTTTCCTTTTTTTTTTTAATTCGGAGAGAGAGAGAAAGAGAGAAAGAAACACCTCGATTCTATAATATGTTTTATTTACTAATGGAAAAATCTATTTTATTCTTTTTAATTTAAAAAAAAAAAAGGCGCTAATTTTCATTTGCTTTTCATCTCTCTCTCTCTCTCTCTCTCTCTCTTTCTCTTTCTCACTTTCTCGGGTTAACATTTTCTCAAATTTCATCATGTTTTTACTAATGCGAACGTGACGTTCGGTTTTTACACGTATATAAAATCATGCGTGAAGGTGTAAAAAAAGAAAGAAAAATTAATCATTCTCCATTTTCCATCTTCCTATTTCTTCTTTTCTTTTCTTCTTTACCTTTTTCTCTTTCTTTCTTTTTAGTAAAAAAAAAAGAGTAAAAAAATTTGTTAAAATGATAATAATAATTTTTTTTTTTGTGTTAGTGTTGCTTTTGTTGTTGTTACAAATTTTTTTTTTTTTTTTACGTTGTTGTTTTGTTTATTTTTATTTATTTATTTATTTTTTTTTGGAAAAAAGAGAAAATTTATTAAAAAAAAAAAAAAAGAAAAAAAGGTTTTTTGTTTTTAATTGTATTATGTAAAAAAGGTTAAAGCAACGTGTACGTAAAAACAAAAAAAAAAAAAGGCAAAAAAGGAAAAAAAGGAAAAAAAAATGGAAAAAAAGGTTCACAAAAAAACTGTGGATGAGTTTTTTTTTTTTTTTTTTTTTTATAAAATAAATTTTTTTTTTGTTTTACTTTTTATAAAATTATTTATTTATTTATTTAAAAAATTATTTACATAATTTTCAAAACATTTTTATTTATTTATTTATTATTTACGATTTATTAAAAATTTTTTTTTTTTTAAATGCAACACATGAATATTTTAAATAAAATCGATTTTTTTTTTATATTCGTCGTGATTTTCCGACGCGATAAAATGCCTCGCGATTTGATTTATTTAAATTATTAACAATAATTTTTGTTTTTTAAAAATAAACGTTTAACTTATCCCTTTTTTATAATAATTATAATTAAGATGAAAATCTTAATGCTTTTATGGCAAAAAAGATACAAACGATTTTCTATTATTATTATTATTACGGATTAAAATTTACTCGGAAACGTTTTCCATAAGATTCCTGAAAATTTTTTTTTTCTTTCTGTAAGTTAATGCGAAATATAAAAATAAATACATCGATTATTATTATTTAACAAGAGAGAGAGATAGGGAGAGAGGGGAGAGAGGGAGAGAAAAAAGAAAAAAAAAACCCGTCGGACGTTAATTATTAAAAAAGGTTACCGACGCCGTTGCCGCCATTGCCGCCGCCATATTTCCATTGAAATTTGTTTGTTTCGGTGGGATTGGCTCGTGTATTTAAATAATTAAATATTAAAATAAAAAATTAACATGTGCGGAAGGTTTGCAATTTTTTTTTGGTTAAACAAAAGACTCGGTTATTATATTTACTCGGTGTTTGTTCGAAAAAGTAAGTGCGTGAGTGCGCGAGAGTTTAAGAAGAAGCGTTTTTTTAAATGTCGTTTCGAAATGATTTGTTAAACGGTTTAAGTTCATCATCATCATTTTCGAAATATCATTTTCGACATTTAAAAAAAAAAAACAATTTTTCACGCAATGATATCAATGATGACACACTTTGGAAAATGGTAATTGCATTCCACGAAACATAATAATAATGATAATGAAATGATTTTTTTTTTCGTTTTTACTTTTTTTGCAAAAAAAAAAAAATGGATGCAGGACAAACAGGAAAATGAATGTTTGTCGGATTCTCTTTGTCGAACGAACGACAAACAAACCGGTTCAGTGTGAACGGTTTGTTCTCTGTGTTGTTTTGTTGCTTTGTGTAATTGTAATGAAACAAATTTTTGTCGTAACGAGATAATTTGAAGGAAATTGAATAATTCGTTCTGGATTAATCTCATTTAATCGTTATCATCGTCCATATTGTCGATTCCTCCTCCCCTCCTTCTCTCTCTCTCTCTCGCTCTCTTTTTTTTTTTTTTTATATTACCATTAACGATGATTAAGGTCACATACGCACACACAGAGTTTATTATTGTCATTATTTGTTACACATAATTCCATTCTCTCTCTCTCTCTCTCTCTCTCTCTCTTTTTATATTTCGTTTCGTGTGTGTGTGTGTATGCGTGCGTAGTTTGTTGTTGTTGTCGTCGTCATTTTAACATCGTTTTAAAAGTTTCTAAAATATTTATTAAAATTAGAATAAATAATATTAAATTTTATTAAATATTTGAAATTTATCATTATCGTATAACGCGCGGTTTTGTTGTCGTCGTCGTCGTCGTCGTATATTACGTTCGGTTGTTGAAAACGTGTAAGTAGAAAAGAAAAGAAAAAGCGCACGCACACGATGCAATGATACTATTACCCTACAAGGTAATGTTTAACACGATTCAGCAATATTAATTTTATTGCATAAAAACCTTATCGAATCGTAACGTTAAATCGCAACAAGTTTTTTTTCTTTCTTTCTCTCTCCCTCTCTCTCTTTCTCTATCATTTCTGGAACAAGTTGGTAATGAAACGTATTTCTCGTTATATCAAGTTTTCCTTAGAATTATTATCATTATTATTATTATTTAATGAGTGAGTGCGTTAAAAAAAAAAAAATGGGGAAATGGCCTCGTTGTAAATCTCGCATTTGCGTGTGCGTGTGCCTGCCCGCGCGAAAGCTGTTTATTCGATTTTATTTAGTTCAGACATTTTATTAAAAAAAAAAAAAAAAAAAACCAGGTGTTGATTTCGTTATGAAAAATTCACTCGTTTGTTGTGTTTGTTGTTGTTGTTGTTGTCGTACATGGTTTTTTTTTTTTAATACTTTGTCGAAGGTTAATAAGTTTTGAAAGAGATAGAAAAAACGACAAACGGGATATTAAATTATAATTTTAATTTTTTAACGAAGGAAAAATTTTGTGAGAACGCTGGAGCTGTTTGTAAGTTTGTCGTTTGTTACTGTCTGTGACTGAATCGACAAATTTTTTTTAAAAAAAATTTTTAATTATAAATTTTCGCGAAAGATTTTCCCCCCTCTCTCTCTCTCACACGCACTCATAAATGACTAATGGTAAATTTTATTTCGGAGGAAAAAAGAAGAAAAAAATTAATGAATTGAAAATCGTAGGTAGAAAATTTTTTTGAAACAAACAAACAAACAAACAAACGAACAAACGAACGAACGATTTAATTTTTATTACCGTTCATTCATTCATTAACAAGTTAAGAGTAATAAATCTTAGGATACGTTTTTGATAAATTGTGTTAACTTACCTGTTCAAGGTTATTAAATCGACCAACGATTTTTTTTTTTTTTTTTTTGTTTTAATTTACAAAACGAAATCAACTCAACCTGATGGAAACGATAATAATAATAATAATAATAATGATAATGATAATAATGATAATTTAAATAAAAAGTTTTCAAATTAGAAATTTTTAGAATATGGAATTTCAGGGACGGTTTAAGGAGGAAATAAAACGGTGTTAATGGGTAGTGTTTGTTATTTCGAAAAGATTCGAATATAAATTTTTTAAAGATGGCGGTGGTTTGAAAAAACATAATAATAATAATAATGATGATGATGATGACGATGACGTCGTAAATAATTTTATTTTATTTTTTTTTAAATTTTTTATTTTCATTTCGTTTTGTTTCTTTTCTTATTTTTTTTTTTTTTTTTTTTTGCGTGGGAGGCGAAAGGGTTAGGGGTTGATGATGATGATGATGGCGGTGGTGGGATTGGGGATAGGGGAAAGGGGAAGGAGGAGAAAAAAGAGTGAATCAATAGGAAAAAGTTCATTCGCAAATTTGAATAAATTTATTTTTATTTTTCCCTCGGGTAGGTGAGCCTGACTGTTACGAAATCGCGAAAAGTTTTTTGAATGTGTTCAAAAAAGTTTTCCTTTTTTCCTTTTTTTTTTTTTTTTTTTTTGGATGTAAAATAAGAAAATCAAAAATTTTAATTCGGGTAACCAAACAAAAAAAAAAAAAATGAAAAAAGGTTTTTAGTTTCTTTAGAGAATAATAAAAAATTATTATTATCATTATTATTATCATTATTATTATTATTATTATTATTATTCATCTGATGAATTTTTTTTTTTTGCATTTTCTTTTTTTGGATGTGAAAAATTTTTTTTTTTACTCTCATCCCCCCGACGTCTGGAATCGATTTTTTTCTTCTTTCTTTCTCTCTCTCTCTCTCTCTCTCTCTCTCTCTCTCTCTCTCTCTCTCTCTCTTTTTCTTTATCTCTCTCTCTCCTCCCTTCCCCTCTTCAGGGTGTTCATCGATCGACAAACAATTTATTTATTTGTTAAAGAAAAAAAAAAAAATTCGACATTTTTCATTGTGAAAAAAAAAAACGATTTTCGTTTATAATTAATTAAAAAAATCTACTTTTTAAAATATCCGCCATTTTGTTTTTTGTTTTCTTTCCTTCTCTCCCCCCCCTAAAAGATTCCAAGGTTTTTACGGTTACATTAACAAAAAAAAAAAAAGGAAAGGAGAAAAAAAGGTTTAAAAAAGTGTCGGAATTTAAAAACCACAGATCTAAACAAATTTTAAATAGTTTTTTTTTTCTTCTTCTTCCTCCCCCTCCCTAAATCGAAACGTTTTCCCCCTGCTCCCCTCCCCATCCTCCGTCCCGACTCCCATTAAATTTTATTTTCCGTTTGATTTATCGGGGTTAATTTTTTTTTTTTTTTTTTGTCTTACGGCCGGGTCGGCGCCAAAAAAAAAGGAAAGGAAAGAATGAAAGAATTTTTTTTTTTTTCGAAGAGAGGGTAGGGAAGAAGAGAGGGGAAGGGGGAGGAGGAAAGGATTTCGAAACTTTTTAATCGTTTAGAAATTCAAAGTTTTTCGAAAAAAAAAGAAAGAAAGAGATAGGGGGAGGAAGGAAAAAAAAAAAGTTTTCGAGTATTAAATTATAATTCAAAGTCAAAACAATTTGATGAAAACATTTTATTTTTTTTTTTTAGTCGTCGCCCCTTCGCGCACCGCCCTCTTCACGAAATCCGCCATTTTTTTTTTTTTTAATAAATTTATTTAAAGTCATACGTTTCGACTTATTTTTTTTTTTGTAAAAGTTTTATTGTTGTCGTCGTCGTCTGCTTTTAAAATAAATAAATGTGATTTTAGAGAGAGAGAGAGAGAGAGAGAGAGAGAGAGAGGCAAAAAAAAGGGAGGAAAATAAATAAGGGAGTAAGAGATTATGAACGGAAAAATTAGAATTACTAATGAGTCCGGAAAAAAAAAAAAACGTTTGTAGTAAATGATACGGAGGGGGAAGAGGGGGTTGGAGAGGAAGGAGATTATCGAAGGCAGACAAAAATGTATTTGGTTGGTTGTTTGTTTGTTTGTACGCACACACACACACACACACACAGAAACACAGAAACACACACGTAAAGAGAGAGAGAGAGAGGAAAAAAAAATGAACATCGGGGGAACTTTGAAAGGATGACACGCGGATGCAGACAATTCATACAACAAATAAACAAACAAACAAAAATTATTATTATTATTATTATTATTATTATTATTATTATTATTATTATTATGATTTTTTAAAATGTGTGTTTTTCATCATTTTTTTTTTTTTTGTAACTCTCTCAATGATATTCTTTGTTCAGTTTTTTTTTTTTTCCAGATTCACCGGATTTTTTTTAAAAATGAATCCAAAATAATAATAATAATATTGTGGATTTTTGTTATTTGGAAAAAATAATAATAATAATAATCTTTGAACCATGACCTGTTTGTTTTTGTTTTTTTTTTTTTTTTAAGGGAGTATTGTTGTTGTTGTTGTTTGTTGTTACGATTCGGTAAATGCCATACGCCATATTAAAAATCATTAAATTGATTTAAAATGTTTTTTTTTTTTTTGACTTTTTGTTTTGTTTGTTTGTTTGTTTGTTTGTTCCTCTGTTTGTTTTTGTTTTTCCTTTTACTTTTATTTATTTATTTATTTTTTTGGTCGTTTTAAAAAAAATTGAGGGAGATCCATTACGAAAAAAAAAAAAAAAAACCGAAAGAAAATTTCCGAACGAATCGATTTTGATAAAAAAAGAAAAAAGAGAGTGGGGGGAAAGAGTGAGGGAGAGAGGAAGAAAAAAGAGTGAGAGAGAAAAACAAATGAGTGAAATTTGAATTTTATCGATTTTTACGATTTTAAAATTCGCTCATGTCTTTCACGTATCCCGAAACTGTAAATGTTAAAAATTATTTTCGGTTCGGAAAACACAACAAAACAAAACAAAACAAAAAACACAACAAAACAAAAACAAAAACAGAAGAGAAGGAATAAAAAAAAAAAAAAAAAAAAAAAAACAAATAAAAAACGCGTTTATGATTTGGTTTGTAAATTTTTTTTTTTTGTGTTTTGTTTTTGCTTTTTTTTTTTTCAAAGTCAAAAACAGGAGGAGAGAAAGTGTAAGAGAAGCTGGAGAGAAAGAGTATGAGAGAGAGAGAAAGAGTGAGTGAGTGAGAAGAAAAAGAAAAACCGTTGGCGTTTGTTTCTTGCACGATTCCCGTTCTCAATTTTTTTTCCCTTTCTTTTTTTCTCCAGCTTATTTTCTTTTCTTTTCTTTTTTTTTCCAGGAAAATAATTTAAAATTTAAAGCAATAAAATTTTGCAGCTTTTTTTTTTTTGAAGCCATAACATAAATATCCGTCTCTCTCTCTCTCTCCTTTCTTCTCTTTTTTTTTTTTTTTTTTTTTTTTTTTAATAAATACATAAAAAATATGAAAATACATAAAAAGAAATAAAATGCAGCCATTTTTTTTTCTCTGGAAAATTTTTTTGTAAAAAAAAAGAAAAATCATTCGAACCTTTTTTTTTTTTGTGTAAAATTTTCGAGAATCGTTTTAAAAAAAATTTTTTTTTTTTTCAAGTCGATGATTCGTGTAATTATGGCGTTAAAAAAAAGCAGAAGACATTTTTAAAAGTTTTATTTATTTATTTTTCCCGCGAAAAAATTTATTTATGACGAATAAATAAAGCGCGCCAAAATTTCAAAAAAAATTTATTTTGATTAAGAACAAAAAAAATTTGTTTAAATTTTTTTACGAAGAAAGAGAGAAACAAAAAAATAATAAATTAATCGTTTTTTTTCGTTTGTTTGTTTGTTCGTTTGTTTTTTTGTTCATTTTTTTTTCTAAACGACGACAGAAAACCTTTTTCTCCCCTCCCCCCACTCTCTCTTTCTCTCTTTATTTTCAACAGAAAAATAAATCAAAAATATAACCTCAGGTATTTTTTGCTTTTTTCTCTTTTTTTTTTTTTCAATTCATTTAATAGAATAAAATATTAAAAAGGAAAAAAAGGAAAAAAGGAAAGGAATGGAAAAAATTTTTTTTTTGTGGGAGGGAAGAAGGGAGGGGTTAGAAAAGAGTTGGCGGCGGTCGCGATGATGGCGGGCGGAAGGGGAGGTGGAGCGACGGCGGAATTAAAAAAAAAAAATTAAAAATTTGTTTTTTTTCCTTTTTTTTTTTTTAATAATTATTATTATTATTAAAAAAAAGTAATTTTACTTTAAAATTTGTTTTCCTCACCCCCCCACTCTCTCTCCCCCTTTCACTCTCTTTTCATTTTGATTTATTAATTCTATAGCGCTACATATTTATAGTTCAAAGGATTTTTTTTTACTATAAAGATAAAAGGGTTATCAAGTAATCAATAACCGAACACAAAAGTTTTCAGTTTTTTTTTTTAATATTTTCAAACTTGTTACACCAAAGAAAAAGAAGAAGAAGAAGGGAAAAAAAAATCACGGTTTGAATTTAAATTTTTTTTCTATCTCTCTCTCTCTCTTTTTTTTCCTCTTTCTCTCTCTCTCTCTCTCTTTTTTTCCTCTTTCTCTCTCTCTCTCTCTCTCTCTCTCTCTCTCTCTCTCTTACTTTTTCATTCTTTGAAAATTTATTAAATACACTGACGCGAAAAAGTTTAAACAAATCTTTGCGATTTGCAAAAGTGCCAAAAAAAAAAATTTTGTGAATGATAAGTTTGAAAGAGAAAAAGAAAGACGAAAAGAGAGAGAGAGAGAGAGAGATAGATAGATAGAGACAAAAGAGAGATTGATAGAGAGAAAGAAAAAGAAAGAAAGAGACTACTTTTTTTTAACTGATTGTAAGCCAAAAAAAAAATTTTTTTCCTTCCCCCCTGTCTCTTTTGTCTCGCCCCCCACTTTAATAATTATAAATATGATTTGTGTGTGTGTGTTTAAATTTGGACGAAACTTCTAGAAATTTCGACGGAGAAGAAGAGAAAAAAAAATTGTATATAAATGAAATTGAGAGGAACTAATTAGAATTTTTTGACTTTGAAGTTGACGTTTATAGTAAAACAAACAGGAAGTCATCATTTTTCTCCAGCCTATATAAAAATGAATCCCTTATCGCAGTTATAGAAAGATATTAAAAAAAAAAAAAACTCTGGAAATAAAATTCCAGGAGTAAATAATAATAATAACAACAACAAACGTAATCTTAAGTAGGATTTAAATTCGAGTTGTTGAAATATTTTTTTAAACCTGAAACGAGAAAAGAAGTTGTGTATGCATTCGATTAAAAGCAGAAGAAATCGTGCGTGAAATAAATAATAATAATAATAATAATAATAATAATAAACAATGGGTAAAATGTTTAAATTTTTTTTACTATTTCGTAGGAAAAATTTAAAACTTTATTTTAATTAAAATTTATTAATTGTCACGTAAATTAATAAATTTATTTATTTATTATTGGATTTGGTCACTTTGAAATCTTTATTATCGAATAAGATATTCTCTTTCTCTCTCTCTCTCTCTCTCTCATTTCATTTTAGGTTTTAATTAATGACGTGATTTGATCATCATCATCATCATCATCATCGTTTTGTTGGTATTTACGCATCGAAAGAGTTAAAGAAAAAAATTTTTTTTTTCTCCATCATTCGTTACGAAAACGAAAGTAATAAAAGGGTAATAATTTTTCCTTTTTTTTTGGCTCTCGATTGTTTCTTAATTGAATTTATTACCTGGAATCACCGTGTTCTCGATATCGGGATTTTTTTCCCGTTCTCCTCCCTCCTCATCTCTCCATCTCTTTCACTCTCGTTATAATCCTTACTAGTTTATGACACACTCCTATGAACTTTAAATTAAAGAATTCAAATAAAAATAAATATGGCGGATAATGACAAAATTGTTGTTTGTTGTTGTTATGTAATAATTACTCACGACAGGTTTTTTTTTTTTTTATTATTATTAATTATACTCATACCAGAAAGATTTTTCAACAAAACAAAAAAAAAAAAATGTTTTTACTTTTTATAATTATTACCTTAAAAAATTGTTATAAACAATAGAGCGTAATAATAATAAAAAAGTAATAATGATAATAATAATAATAATAATGGTAGTAGTAGTAAAGAAAACAAGAACAAAAAAAAAATGTGAAAGTTATCACAAAAACGTTTTCATTTTTTTTGTATGTTTTTTGTTTGTTTTCATTACTTTTTAAATCAGATATAATTATTACGTAATTATTATTATTATTATTACTACCGTTAAAATTATCATTATTATTATTATTATGTTATAAAATAACCACTTTCGTCGGAAAAATTTCATATCGTACCGCAATTATTATTTATTTATATATTTACAATTACTTTCGTTTTTTTTTTTTTTTTTTTTTTAACGGAAAGAAAAATATAATGGAAAATGAATAAGAAGAGGTCAAAGGTTATAAAAATGGCGTATATGCAATCGGTTAAATAATTAAAAATGTAAAATAAAAATAAAAAAAAATTTTATTTTGATTTACGATTTTGGTTTTTTTGTGCATATACTGAAGATGATTGGGTGGAGTTTATTAAAACATGATCGAAACATACATACATACATAAATAAATAAATATGTATGTGTGTCACGCGTACATAATTAATTTTTTCTAAAAAAAAAAAAAAGAATAAATAATTATTAATCGAATCGAAAATTTGCGTGTCGCAAAATAGAAATTTAAATGGATTCACTTTGATGACGTCATACATTTAATTATCAAAACGTATACACGAATTCACCTTCGTATTGTATACCTGTGTAATTTTTTAATTGTGACGTCATCACCGTTGATTTTATGCGACCATTTTTAAAGAAAAATTGTCACCATTAATGTTTATCAATTTATCGAACGGTATCGATTGATTTATTTTTAATAATTTTTTTTTATTTTTCTTTTCAGGTAAGCGAAAATGTTTGTTACAATGTCATCATTATTATCATTATCATCATTATTATTCGGAATCGGGTGAGTGATTTAACGTTTAAAAATTTAAAAAAAAAAAAAAAAAACATTTCGGTAGAATGAATCATTTTCAACCCGGTGAAAATTTTTTAAAATGGAAAACAATCGTGAATCATCATCATCATCATCATCGTGGTCGTCATCGTCGCCGCCGCCGCTAAAAACTTGGCGTAATTAAAAATATTTATCATTATTATTATTATTATTATTATTTAAACTTTCACTTTTCGGTATTAAACATATAATAAGAAAGAAAGAAAGAAAGCCAAAAAAAAAAAAAAAATTATTTCCGGTATTTAAAACTTGTCGTTTCAAGTTTATTAGTTCTTATTATTATTAATATTATTATTATTATTATTTCCCCCCCCCCTCGAAATGATAAGAATTCATTGATAATGCGTAAGTTGCGTAATTTAATAATTGCAATGAGATCGAATGGATGAAAAAAACGTTCGCGATGCGTTCGAACGTAACAAAAAGAGAATCAATAAATGAAATGAATATTAAAAAAAAAAAGAGAGAGAGATAGAGGAAGCACAACTGTTTGTTGTTTGTTGTTGTTTTTTTTTTTAATATTTACATATAAATTACCGGATAATTACACCGACGATTCCGTTATTATTTGTTACAACAACAACAACAACAATAAAAAAAAGAGAAAAAAAAAATTGCAAATGAGCTCTAAATAACATCAATAGTTTGCGGCAAAAAGTTCGTGAGTGCGTGAGTGAAAATTTTTTCTCCCAAAAATATTAAACTTTATCGTAATTAATAAATTGACAATACGGTTTTTTTTTTTTTTTGGTGACGTAACAACAAAATTCACCTTTTTGAACTTGACCTTTTTGTTGTCAAAAGTTCAATTTTTTTTTTTGTGGAGTTTCGAACGTTTTTCGTACGGCGGTTTCCGGTTAATAAATAATTTATTCGATTCGTTTTATTTTTTGAAATTTAAAATATTATTTTTCACAGAGGGGAGGGGGGGAAGATTACTAAAAATAGCAGAGTTACATTATCATACATACATTTAACATTTTGAGACAAGGATGGAAAACGAAAGGAGAGAATGAGATTAAGAGAGAGAGATAGAGAAAAACGGTTCTTTGTTTTGTCTCGTGTTAAACATGAAATCCATATTTTCTCCAACGTTTTATTAATGTGAAATTTGCCCTAAATTAAAATTATAATCTCTGACATTTTCTGCGGTGCATGATGATGATGATGATGATGAATTCCATAAATCTTTAGCAGGTGTGATTTAAATACCTGAACGGACGCACACGCATACTCACAAACGCATTTTTTTACGCTTATGCGAAAGGAAGGAAAGAGAGAGAAACGTTTTTTTTTTTTTTTTTTTTTTTTTTTTAATCGAATGCAATAAAGTTAAATGAACGATGTTGAAATGTTACCTATTAATTACCTGCGATTCCAGTTAAATTTTATTACTTTCCCCACTTCTCCCCCCCGTCTCCTCTTTCCCAGACCCCCGTTCTAATTCCTTATAAATTTATTTTGTTGATATCGTTGTTTGTTGCGAAAAAAAGTTTCGGGGTGAAAAGTGAGAGATTTAATTGAGATTTTACCACCTTTTTTTTTTTTGGAGGAGGGGGGGAAGGGATCGATTGACAGTCTTTATTTTTAAAATTTTCAGGTGTATCGGAATAATAAGGAAAGGAAGGGGTAGAAAAGCAGGGGTGGGAAAAGGAAAAAGAAAATTCTTTTTATTTTTTTTCTCAAGGGCCTGAGGGGGAAAAAAAATTTTTTTTTTTTTTTTTTCGAAACTTTCCAATCTTTTTTTTTTTTTTTTTTTGTTAATGTGCATCGATGAGATTTTTCTAGAAAAAAAAAACCATTAATCGATTTTCTTTCCTTTGTTTCTTTTCCTTTTTTTTTCCTTTTTCCTTTTTTTTCATAATGTTCGAAAATGTTTTTAGTCTTTCAACGATTGAAATCTGAGTTCATACTTCACCCCTATCTCATAATTTTTTTTTTTTAAAAGTAATTGATGAAATCTTTCTTTTTTTTTTTTCTACTTAACCCTTTTCGAAACGATGACGACGATGATGATAATAATAATGACAACAATAAAATATTAATAATAATAACGACGATGATGATGATAATATTTTCTATTACTTGTTAAAATCAAGAAATGATGCGGGCTTTTTAAACTGAAAAAGAACGATAAGAGATTATATAATAAATGAGGAGGAGGAGGAGGAGGAGGAGAATGGTTTTGAATAGGAATGGAAAACTCTTATCCATCTCATTTTTCTCCTTCCACTTCTACTACTTCCACTACCACCACCACCACTTGCTCTTTTTCCATCGAATTTTTCTCCTTACTTTTCTCTTTTAACTCATCTTCTTTTTTAAAGCTTTTCATCTGCATTCATATTAATCATTCCTTTTTCTTTCCTTCTTTTTTTTTTTTTATTTCTTTTTCTTCTACTTTTCTACTTCTACTTCTATTTTTTTTCTTCTTTGTCTTCTTTTCTCTGTTATTTTTTTTTTTTTTTAAAAAAAAGGGAAAGAAAAATATCTTAAAAAAATAATGGCTGACTTTAAATTGAAAGCTCACCGTAATCCCGAGGTAATTTTTCCTTCCTTCTTTCTTTCTTTCTTTAGATGTTCATTTTATTAAAAAACATTAGAGTGCAGTTGAAAAGTTTTAATGATGATTGTTAGTTTGTTTCCCTTCCCCCCCCCCGTTTGTTCGTTTGTTTGTTTGTACGTGTCGCGAAGTAAAAAAAAAATAATAATGAAAAAATTTTTTTTCTTTTTTTAATATTTTTCGTAATGAAACTAATTCGGTGACAATTATCATTATTATTATTATTACTATTTGGAAGAATTATTACTAATTTATTAAAAGTAATAAACCCCTCCCTCCGAGGAAAAGGAGGAGAAGAACGAGGAGGAGGAGTTTCGTTAAAATCCATTTTAAATTTTAATATTTTCTCTTTAACGTTTAATCGTAAATTTATTACCCTAGTAATAAATAAAATTATGAATAAGAAAAAAAAAATTATCAAATCCGAAGGGGAGTAATAAAAAAAAAAAAAAAAAAAAATTTGACAAAATTTAGTGAGAATGTTGTGTTGTTGTATGCATTTGACGTTGTTGATAAGTGACCGAATGAATGTAAGTAATAAAAATTATTTTGTTACCTCTTTTTTTAAAACCAATTAATTAATTCAAGGATCCGAAATCACAAACGTAATGTCATTTCGTGTTAGGCTAATAAAAACGATTATGTTTTCCTTGTTGTTGTTTGTTAATCAACAGACAAACTTTATTTCATGTACACGTATATTTTGAGTGTTTCACGTTTGTAACAGTAACGTTCGAGTATAATTAAATCAAGTGAGCTTTAATTTAAAAAAAGAAAGAAAGAAAATTACGTATCCATATGCCAACGTTCGTTCATTTGTTCGTACAAACAACCAAAAAAAGAAAATTTCTGCAATTTTTAGTTAGTTTTTTTTTTTTTTTAAATGCACCGGACGAAACGTTTTATTCATTCATTCATTCATTCAGTCATTCACGTATAAATAGATCAAGGTTTAAACGGAAACCGACAAGAAAAAAAGAAAATGGCGAATTCGTTACAATAAATCAAAAATATAAAAAGTTAAAAAAAAAAAAAAAAAATGGTTACGTAATTTTTTTTTACTCGAGTATAACAAAATGTCAAGATTTTTTATTATCGTTTTCATTATTATTATTATTATTATTATTATTATTATTATTATTATTATTATTATTATTATTATTTTTAACCCCGTGTGGGTGTAGGAACGCACCGTATTAAAAATTTCACACGGATTGGAAACCATAAAAAAAATTCGGTAGGAATGACTCGAAAACGGTTCGCCATGTTTAAACGAAAAAAATATAAAAAAAACAAAAAATTATTACGGGTAATAAAAAAATTCACCTACGCTTATTACCCTAACATCGATTTCAAACGTTTTTCGTGTTTGTCGTTGTTGTTTTTTTTTTTTTTAATTAGTTTGTAGCGTTGGACGTTTTATTATTAATCTCTCTCTCTCTCTCTTTCTTTTGCTTTCTTTCTCTATTTAAAAAACGTTAATAATAATAATGATGATGAAACGTTTTATTTTTTAAGTAATAAGTAATAAAAACTCAAACAAGTACCCACCACCGGGCAAATGTTTTTTTTTTATTACGTTTTATTAACATTGAAAATTATTCTTTTCCCCTCCCATTCTCTCCCCCACCGCCCCCTTCTCACTTTTTTTCTCATGATATGAATATGACAAAAAATAGTAATAAAAAGTAATTTTTTTTAATGTCAAAAATTATTACCGATCAATCAAATATATAAATATTTTTTTTGACATTGAAATTAAACGAATCGTGACATTTAATAAAAAAGAAAGAAAAAGTTATTATTATTATTATTAACTTTATTATTATTATCATTTACGTATTTTAACCTTGACTTTTTTCTTACCCGGTTAATAAAATTTCGATGATTTTATTACTTATTAAAAATTATTTTATTAGGGTAATTGTTTTTATTCAACAACTCATGGAATTTGTTTTCAGGAGGGAAGAGGAGGGGAGGAGAGAAAGACAGGGGTAGAGAAAATGAGGGGAAGGGAAAATGATACGATTGTTGTTGTTGTTGTTTTGTAATAAAACATTTTTCTTAATGGAAAATTGATAAAAAGAGAAAAATTATTTGTTAATTACGGTATTAAATTGTTTATCGATAAAAACAATATTCGTAAATTTTGTTAATTGAATGAAACAACAACAACAACAAAGAACAACAAACAACGACAAACAATCCACACAAATAATTTCATTTTTGATTGTTTTAAAAACGATGACGATGATAATATCGAGGAATCGATAATAAAAGTGACAAAATTTACATTTATTTAAAAATCTAATTTTTAAAATTTCGATAATTTATTACCGTTAATAATAATAATAATAATAATAATAATAATAATAATGATAATTTTTTGTTTCGTTATGGTTGTGAATGAATGAATGAATGATTTAAAAAAGTCTGGAAAAAAATACGCCGCAGATCGACCGAGTTGTAAAAATCAGGTTTTTTATTATTATTATTAAACGAACGAAATAATAAAATGGAAAATTGGAAAAATGAAAATGAAATAAAAAATTATTACTCCAGAACATTAAATATATATTAAAAAAAAAAAAAAGATGGCCGCTTATTCAAAAAAAAAAAATCATTTTGAAAAATGAATTGTTGTAGTTTTCAGAGCATAAATAATTTAAATACGACAATTATTACGCGAACAAAAAAAAAAGAAAAGAAAATTCCAAATAAAATAAACGTGGCAGTAAATCTTTGTTGCGCACACGTCAAATCTGTCGTCAAACCTGAATTTTGTGAGTGAAACAGACGATTAGTCTCTCGTCTACGCGTATTTTTTTATTTTCTTTTTAAAAATTTATTAATATCAAAATTAAATACATTTTATGCGGTGAGAGAGAGAGAGGGGGAGTGCGTGTGCGTGTGAAATATGAAAAATTTACATGCATTTCATTTTAAATAATAATAATAATAAGCTCGGGAGGGCGTATGTTTTAGTTTATATAGGAAAATATTTCGACGTGGTTGTAGAAAAGTCGCGGGTAAGCTTCCGTTAATTGGTTTTAATTTTTTTTTTTTTTTACGGCTTCGTTCATTTAATAAAACCTTTTTTCTTTTTGAAATTTGAGGTGACGATAGATACCAACATTAAAAAAAAAAAAAATTGCGTAAACGCGTTTAAAATTACATTTAAATCCGTTTTTTTTTCTTTTGAAAAACGTATTATCCTCAGACATATCACCTCCTCCTCCGCCCCTAAAAAGTGTCGTAGTTTTTTTCAAACGTGTTATTTTATTACGAAATTTATTACCGTAATTTTTTTACGCGGTAAAAGGGTTTCTCCTTAAAACGGATTTTCACGTTTAACTTTATAACGAATTTTTTTTTTTAAATGACAAAAACTTTAAACTGTTTGAAAATTGGTGAAAAATTGTACGCGAAGGTTGTTGTCACGACTGCATAATCGTTATTATTATTATTATTATTATTTTTGTTATCTTTAAAAAACTTTATCTAGAATATTTTTCATTTGTTATTATTATTATTATTATTCCTTGACCGCATAATAATAATAATAATAAACTCCGATGTGAGTTTTATTTATTTTTTTTTTTATGTAATTATTTTAGAAAGTTATTATTATTATTTTTTTTATACTACAATTTGCGCACGAAATGTATAAGAATGTTTGGTGGTGTGCGTAACGCATATTTTAAAACCGAAAAATTTTATAAAGATCCGCAAAACGTGCGTGTGTGTGTGTGTGCGTGCGTGCGTGTAAGAACTCCCTTATGTAAAAGAAAAAAAATTAAATACGTACTTTTTCTTTTTTTTTTTTTTTGTTTGATTACTTCCGGTCGATAATGAGTTTTTTTTTTGTTTTCGTAATTATTAAAGTAATATAATTTTTTTTTTAATACGAGTTGTCGTAGTCATTAATCGATCGTAATATAATAATTGTATCGTGTCATTAGAACGACAAAATTAATTTTTCGTTTTTTTTTTTTTAATTAATTTAATTTAAATATTAAGGGCGATCGATTTAAGAATTTTGATTGATTTATTTATTACTTATCGGTGATATGAATATCGTTTAATTTTGTGCACCGCTCCCACCACTACCACTACCATTGCCACCATCGTCACAACCGCCATTTTCTCTCTTTCCTACTTACTAACCCCTTTAATATTTTCATAATCCTTCTTTTCTTCTCTCTCTTTTTTTTTTTTTCAATTTATTCGTTATAAGTAAGGAATAACCCTTCTACCCGACAAGGAGAATGAATATTATAGATTTTCATAAAATCACCATCTCTCTCTCTCTCTCTCTCTGTCTCTCTTTGTCTTACTTTAATTAAAATATTTTTCATCGAAAAACATGAATGATATAAATATATAAAAAGAAGCGTTCCTTTGAGATAGATTATCATTAAAGACTTGTTGTAATTAATAATAATAATAATAATAATGATGATGGGTAAAAATATCATTTTTGGTCATTTTAATTACCGGAAATCATCGAGAAAAAAAAAATTTTTTTTATATTAAATGACAGGTTTCTTTTCTTTTCCGTTTCCGTTTTTTTTTATTATTAATTTTCACTCTCGAACTTACTTTTTAAATTAAAAAAAAAAAGCAGAAGAAAAAGAAGAAGAAGAACAGGAAGAGAAAAAGTTTATTGATTGTTTGTTGTGTCGATGGGAAACGATCATTTGATAAATTTTTATTATTATTATTATTATTATTATTATTATTACTTTTGCCCCCACCCCACCCCTCTTTTTATTATTTTAAATTTGATTTTTTTTGACACCAGATGGCATTAAATCCGCGTGAGGGGGAGGGGATTTCGTAATGATGATGATGATGACACGTTTACTTACCGTCGTTAAATAATAAATTATTATTATCATCATCATATGAGGTCGACGAAAAAAAAAAAAATAAATAAAAACGATGTGTGAAAGTTTTACAAACGCGCCTAAAAAAGGAGAGAAAATTAATAATGATAATAATAATAATAAAAATTAAATTTATAAAAACCCCAACAATAATAAAAACTTCTTTTCCTTTGTGTGTTTCTTTCGCCTTCCTCGGAATGCTTTAAATCATCATCATCATCATCATCATTATTGTTATTAATATTATTAATCAGTCATTCACTTATGTAATTAATAAATGATTAATAAAATAATGATGATGATAATAATAATAATTTTAAATATGAAAATTATTTTTATTATTTTTTTTTTTATATTGCCGACGCACAAAAGATTCTATTATTATTATTATTATTAATCTCAGCTATTATTTTAATTAATTTTACTTCCCCTCATTTTCGCGTTTTCTCTCTCTCTCTCTCTTTTTGAAAAATAAATAATAATAATAATAATAATAATAATAGTAATTAAAATTCACTGAAGTAGGCTTTGGTACAAAAAAAATTTTTTTTTTTGAACGAGAAATAGTATTATTTATATTATTCGGATCTGAAAAGAAAGAAAGGAAGGAGGGGGGTGGGAGAGGGAAGAGAAACGGCGGTAAAGGGAAAAAATATAAGGGTGAGGGGGTGTTTTTTTTTTTTATTCGTTTGCGTAATTCAAAGTTTGAATTATCAAAAACAGAAAAAAAAAAAAAACAGTAAAGATTTCACACACGCAAGGGCAAATCCTTCCATTAATATTAATTTACATAAATAGGAGGGAAAGGGAGAAAATATGATGATGATGATGATGTGAAGACAAAAAGGGAGAAAGAGGGAGGAAGGGAAATGGGAAAAAGGGAAGATAGGACAGAAACGGTGGTAATTTTTTCGGAATGGGATGGCTTAAGTAAGATTTACGTACGTACGTACACATCGTCGTCGTCGACTCATCTGGAGGACAGTGAACCTTTTTTTTTTATTACTCTATGACTCATTATAACAGTAGGCATAATTTACTCGATACATAATATTTAGTTTAGTCGAACTAAAAAAAAAAAAAATAATTTCGGTTAGTTTTATTATTATTATTATTATTATTACGAGTCGTTTGAAATGGTAAAAAAGATAATTTTTTTTTTTACTTTTCGCCAAAGGTAAAATATATCTAACTACCTAAAGGCACGACGATTGAATTCAATAACTACTAATTTTTTTTTCTTTTTTACTAATCGGTTAACTAATCTCTCTCTAATGTTCTTCATTTCTTTTTAAAAAAATTTATTCGCACGCATATTTTGATGTGCGTGTGAGTGCGTACGAGCCGGTATACAAAAATTATATTTCCTTCGTTCCGTTATAATAAATATCGGGTTTAATTTTTTTTTTTTTTTTACTTCCACGACAAAACCGTCAATCAAATGTTGGTTAGTTGGTTGTTGTTGTTTTATTTAAGGTAGGGCCCTTTGAAAAATATTAATTTTTATTATTATTATTATTATTATAAATATTACGAATGGAAATTATTGACTATTTTCGTAAATGTCCTTACTAAAAAAAAAAAAATTTTTTTTTTTTCATTTTATCCAAATCTTGTTTTTGTATTTGACCGTAGGCGAAACGTAAAGTTTAATTATGAAAAGGGAGAGAGAGAGAGAGACAGATAGAGAGAGAGAAAAGCAAAAAAAACGGGAAAGAAAAAAAAAAAAAAAAAACTAAAACTGGTTGTTTGAGTTTTTTTTTTTTTTTTTTTGCTTGTAAAGCAACAACAATAATCTATGACAGGTGTCAGTAATGAGGAAATAAATGATCGAAATTCGATCAAACGAAAAACAAAAAAAAAAAATTTATATATATATATATATATATATATATATTTGGCCGGTCGGTTAAATTTGGCGCGTAAAAAAAAAAAAAAAAAGGAAAACCTTGTACGATTTAAAAAAAAATTTAAAAACAAGCGATAAGCCCGCCCTCTTTATTTAATTTATTGAATTAACACATTTCCCAAATATTCAAGAAAGGTTTTTTTGGAAAAAGAATTTTTTTTCTGAATAAAAAGGTTTCAATGTTTAACCTTTGACACATTGATCGATATTATTATTATTATTATTATTAATACGTGTAGTTTTTTATTATTTAAATTTCACATCAATCATTTTATTACGAAAAGGGTTAGTAAACATCAATAGGCAGTAAATGAAAATTTTCATATGTGGGTGGGGAGGGGGGGGAAATACAAAGAGTGTGTCGTCGTGTGTCGCGTGTGGTCGTTTCCACATAATTTTTTTTCTTCTACTTCTTTCACGAACCATTTTTGGTAAAAGGAATAGAAGAGGTGGAGGAGGGAAAAAGTTTTCCGGGTAAAACTTTTAGTGCTTGGGTTAAGTGAGAAAATGATTGATGTGAAATATTCACCACCACCGCATACTTTGAACTAATGCCGAGAAAATTTTTGATTAGTTTGACGAGTGTGTTTGCTTTGAATGAAAAAAAAAAACCTCGTTGACATTTTTTTTTTTACCCCCTCCTGCCCCCACTCGTCTCCTCTCTCACCCCCTCCTCCATTTCTCTCTCTTTTTTTCTGCTTTTTCTCCGCTTTTTTGAACTTTCGAATGAGGAGAAAAAAAAATTATTTTCCGATACTTTTTTTTTTTTTAATAAAAAAACTTTAAAAAAAGATTTAATATGCGTGAGTTTGTGCGTGCGTGCACGTGCGTGTGCGTGTGCGTGACGTAATAAAAATCTCAAACGCAATATGAGATATAGTTTTAATTTTTTTTTTTTTAAACAAACGTCACAATCGATAATTTAAAAAAAAAAAAAAACTGAAACGAAGCCAAAAAAAAAAAATTATTTTGACGATTGAAATTTGGATTGTTAATGACACGTTTAAATATAAATAAATACGTAAAACGAAAAAAAAAAAAAGACGTGGAGGTAAAAAAAAAAAATATGACGCGAGTATGTGCTGGGGTATATATCGTGGCAAAAGACATTTAAAAATTCCCTATTTTAACTTTTTTTTTTTGAACTATATATAGAATTCGTAAAAGTTTTTTTTTAAAAAAAAAAGAAAAAAGTTTCTTAATCTTTTTGTTTGTTTGTTTGTTTGTTTGTTTTGGTTTTTTTTTCTACTTCTTCTTCTTTCTTCTTCTTTTCACTTTTTCACTTTTTTAATATAATTTTGTTTTTATATATATAATATAATAATAATAATAAATACATCAAAATAAATTTAAAAAATAATAATGATTATAATTTACTTTTTAGAAAACTTTTTTTTTTGCGAGGTGGATTTCTATGTGTGTGTTATAATAATAATAATAATAATTGAAAAGGTTTTTTTTTTTTAAATAAGATCGTAAAAAATTTATTATTATTATTATTATTATTATTATTTATAAGAGTATTATTAGTGTCATCATAATAATCATTAATTTTATCGCGTAATTACCGGATTGTAATTATTATTATTATTATTATTTTTCCTTTCAAGTTTAAAAATTTTTAGTGGTAATAAAAAAAAACTTTTTTTTTATTGTTTTATTGGTTGTTGTTGTTGTTGTTGTTGGTGGCAAATGTTTGTTTGGTTGTCCACCGCGATGACTGTACTGAACACCACTCGATCATGCCTTAGGACAACGTGAATTTTTTTTTTAATCGTTTTATTATTATTATTATTATTATTATTATTAACGTTTTGGTTTTTCTTTTTTAAATCTTTTCGCGTTTGAGAGAGACCGTTTTTTGTGTTGTCCGCGGTGTTTTTTTTTTATTTTTTTCGAAAGGAAGTTAATAAATAAAAAAAAAAAAACCAAAACATTTTTTTTTTATTACGGTAAAATAAAAATAAAAAAAATTACAGTAAATTTACCGGTAATAAATTTTTAATCTGGTTTTTCAGTGATAAAAATTTGTTGTTATATAAAGATTACGACGAAAAGAAAAAGGAAAAAAAAAAACTTTTTTACGACTTCTTCTTCTTCTTATTTTTATTTAAAAAAAAAAAAAAAAGGAACGCGAAAAAACATACGATTGACGATTGTTTTTTTTTAAACGATTTCGTACGAGTATTTATTATTATTACTATTACTATTATTCAGGGGCGTATTTAGATATTAAAACAATCGTCGAAGGAGAAGGAGTAGAAGAAGGAAATGAGGAAAAAAAAAAAATTTTTTTTTGTTTTTAAATTCAAAAAAAAAATCACCTTGATTGTTCACGTGATCGTTTCCCCCACCACCACCGTCACCACGTCCTCTGTCTCTTACTGTCAAATGTTTTTTCCAGGTGTTAAAAAAAAAAGGATAGGGTCGGGATAAGGAAAAGGAGGCGTTGTTGCTACTTTACTGGGTTATACACACACACACTCGAACACCTACGACGATACCGCCAATCCGTTTCGATTGTTTTCCTTTTACGTTTTAATTTCCCCCTTTCCCCTTCCTCTCGAAAAAAAAGAAAAGAAAACGCGCGGAATGATAAATAATAATAATAATAATAATAATAACTATCCACGCGTTTTTACATATCAATACAAACTGTTTTTGTTTATATATATATTATGAAATATGTCAGTCAATCAATGAATGAAATGAAATTGAGCCCCGGTGATTTTTTTTCTAATTAAAATCATCATCATTATCATCATCACCATTATTATTATTATTATTATTATTATTATTATTATTGTTTTGATTTTCTTAAGGTGTGACAAATAGAAAAACTCGACTGTAAAATTTTTAATAATAATTTGTGAGAGGTAGAAAAACGAAGACGCGTAAATTTTCTTTGATTTTGCACGAAGAAAACAGGTGTGTGTGAGAGAGAGATAGAGGAGAGAGGTGTGGCGGGAGGCATGGGGTCGGGGGTTAACGGACGCGAACGATTCGATATATAATTATTATGATGGAATTAAAGAAATGAAACAGGGAAGGTAAAAATGAATTTTTAATAATTGGAATGATCGTTCTTTTTACAAAGTTCTTATCTAAAGTTTTTAATTTGTCTTCTGCTTTTTTTTTGGTCTCGTTCCGGTGATGAATTCCCGGAAGAACGAAGGGAAAAGAAACGCGTAACGGTTTTTGACAAAAAAAAAACCTTTCAAACCGATCATTTAATAATAAAAAAAAAACATTTTGATTTTTAATAATAAATAAATTATAAACTTATCAAAAAAAACGTGGCATTAGATACGTTTACATGATCGTGATTATTTAAAACAACTTTGATAGTTTCCAAGTCTGGTTTGTTTTTTTTTTTTTAATCGGGTTTAAATTTATAAATTGTAATAATTACGTAATGTTTTTTTTTTTTTTTAACTATTTACACGTTAAATTATTACAAACTGTCAGATATGAATGTTTTCTTTTTTTTTTTATTCACGGATGGAAGGCTCATCATAACCGCGAAATTAAAATTTCCTATATATATAACTTGTTGTTGTGATTTCAAAATGGCCGGCTCCATTTTTGAAAAATCATCTTTTAAACATCGTGTAATTTTTTTCATCATCATCATCATCATTATTATTATCATCATTATCATCGTTATCGCCGGTATAAAATGCGCGGTAGTGCATTAAGTATAAATTTTTTTTTTTTATTATTACTTGTCATAGTTTTTCCGCACCTGAATCAGGTGTTCAGGTGTGTCACAAAAGTATTTTTTTCTTTCCTCTTTTCTCTTCTTCTCCAGTTTTATCTTTTTTTTTTTCTGCTCAACCTGTCGAAATTAAAAGACGACGTCATTCCAGATAAAATTAAAAAGTTATTCCAGGGGGTTTTTCTCTCTCTTTCTTTTTCTTTCTCACGAATGTCGAAAATCGTTGGTCGTCTCACGGTTTTTGTGTGCTTTACTTAACGTTCATCAGTCAGTCAGTCAATCAATCAATCAATGAGATAGTGAATTATTACTTTAAAAAAAGAATCGTCTTGTCCAAAAGTCGTGACTTTTTATTGCGAGAGAGAGAGAGAGAGAGAGAGAGATAGCTTGCAGTAAGGTGAGAAGTAACAAGAGAAAATTTTGTTTAAAGGTAGCAGACACTTCGGTCGGTTTGCGTCGAATGTGCGTAACCATGAAATAATAATAATAATAATAATAATGTTAAGACCCGGAGGAAAATGTTTGTTAAGTTTTTGTTTTGATATTGCATAAATAACATTACGGTTTTTTTTTTCTCCAGTTAACTGGACTTTTTTTTTCCAGTCGGCATTAAATAAATTTAAAAAAAAATGATTTTGTAATAATGGCGGACCGTTCTCTAGCACGCGAATTTTTTGTTTGCGTTTGTTTACCTTCGAATTATTATTTTATAACGTTTATGTCAAGTAAAAATTGTTTTTTTTTTTTGTTAAATTATTTTTTTTTTCTATAAAATAATAATAATAATAATAATAATAAAAGTGGATTTGCGGTGAGTTTTTTTTTTTTTTTACTTTGATTTTGTAATTTTTACTACCTTGAAGCAATTTTTTTTTTTTTTTTTTTTTTTGATAAATTTAATGATTGCTTTTGTTTCCCCCCCCCCCCCCTTCTCCCCTATTGTCTTTTTCAATTAACTAAAAACGCGAATGAGTGACGTCATTGTTTAACCCGTGACGATTTAGTTTAACGCCTTGAACGAATATTATTATTGTTACTAATAAATTTTGGGGTGAAAAAGTTGATGTTTTTTTTTTTTTTTTTAAGGGAGAGGGGAGGTGGAAGAAGAGAGGAAAGAGGGGAAAGAGGGGGAAGAAAAGAGGAAAAAGAGAGGGGACGAAAAGGGCATTAAAAAATATTTTTTTTTTTTTTTTAAATTATATTTTTATACGAAACATAAATAATTTGTAATTTTTTATTTATTTTTTATTTTTTTTATTTACACGTTGAATATTTTATTACGTAATAAAAAAATAATTAATTATATAAATTGCTTTACGTTTGTATTTAACTACCTTTCACGTAATTTTGGAATTTTAATTTAATTTTTTTTTTCTTTTTATATTCCTTCCTACTTCTTTTAACCTCTGGTTTGTCCCGAAAAAAAAAAAAAAAACTTTCATTTTTTTTTTTTTCGTATATTTTTTTTAAAAAAAATTTAAATTTTACGGTAGAGCATTTTAATTTTTTTTTTTTTTCTACTCTAGATCTTAAATAATAATAATAATGAAAATGATAATAATAATAATAAAATTATTTCGTAACGTTTTTTTTTTTTTCTTCAACGTAATAAAATAAAATAAATTTTTTTTTTTGTTTTTAACTTTCTAACGTTCTTCAAATTTTATTTTTTTTTTGACGTTACTCAAATACAAAATTTTCTTTTTCCACGATAAAAGTAAAAAAAAAATCAAAACGTTTGCATACGTTAAAAAAAGGAAAAAAAGGAAAAAAGGAGAAAAAAATTACGTAAAAACGTTTTTTTTTTTTTTTTTTTTAACGTGGCGTTAAAATTAATTTTACAATTTTTCATTTTTATTTTGTTTAAAGGTAATTAATTAATTTTTACCCTCTAAATCTTCACATCCCTCTTCCCTCCCCTTCCCTCATCCATCCACCCACCCCCCAATTTTTAGTATAAAAAAAAATGAAATAAGAAAAAAAAATTAATTTTTCCCAGAAAATTTTCGTTTAACAAATCATTATCATTATTATTATTATTAATTATTATTAAGTTAATTATTCGTGACATCATTTCTTTTTGTTTGTTATACGAATTCGACTAAACAAACGATAATAATGTTGTTGTCGTTACATCAATCGTATCGTTTCCGTCGGGGAAAAACAAAAACAAAATAAATGTATGAGTTTTTCTTTAAACAAATTATTATTAATTATTAATTTTTTTATGTAAATAATTATTAAATTTTAATTGATTAAACAACAACAGGGCGTTCGTTAATTGACGATAATAATAATAATTATCATTTATATGGTATTGATTAACAAACGAAATCACAATAAATACTATTGTTTATTTATTTTTTTTATACTAAAAATAATAATAGTAATAATTATTAATTATTATTATTATTATTTATCGATGTTCTTTTTCGATATAATTAATTATTTAAATAATTAATTAATTAATTAACACTTTCGATATTTATTTCCTATTTCTATGAATAAAAATAAAATCCACGTTGTTGTTGTTGTTGTTTGTTGTTAAAAAAATAAATAAACGTACGGGATTGTTCGTGTCGTCGTGACGTCATCAATTTTCACACGCGTTTACACTTAAATAAGTTAAACAGGTGAATATTTCGTAATATCAATTCATCAATTATTATTATTATTATTTTTATTTTTATAAATTATGGTAGGTGTGCCAACAACACGAATGCTATCACGTAAAATTAATTTTTTTTTATTTTTTTTTAAACATTTGTTCGTCTTTATTATTATTATTGTTATTATTATTATTATTTAAAAAAAAAATAGGAGAAGATGTCGAAGGTTTTAATAAATAATTTGAAATGTTAAAAGTGTTAATAAAATTTTTATTTATTTATTTATTATTTATTTCGTCTTATTAAAAAAATTTTGCGTTAAAAAAAAAAAAAAAAAAATTAATTTTATTACGTAATAATAATAATAAAGGTTATTACGGTTATTGGGTTGTAACAGTTT
>NW_002987036.1:33165-40775 GCF_000006295.1 Pediculus humanus corporis
GAGTTTGGTCTCTCGCATAAAATTATATTAATTTCATTTTTTTGGGGTTTTTCCAGAGCTCCTGGAAAATTCCAGATTTTGTTTGTTAAAAAAAAACTGGAATCGTTCCCGTTTTTGAACTGTTATTGTTTGTTTTGTTTCGGGGGGTTGGTGCAACTGCAACAATAATTTTTCGAATAATTTTTTTTTCAAAAAAATTGTTTATTCCAGAATAAACTCCACACATCCCCACTTTTCTCCATGAAAACGTGACCGTTTGAATTGTTGTTGTTCGTTTAAGGAGGAGGAGGAGGTATTTATCTGATAATGTTTGATGTTATCAAACATCAAAAAAACCTTTCATCATTTTTTTTTATTTTCTTCCTTATCGATAAAAAAAAAATTCTATTGCATAACAACGGTCACTTTTTTTTCTCCAGTTTTTGTTTCACTGGAATCTATAAAAAAAAAAAAAAAAATACTCTCGCTGGATTTTTTGGAAATAAGTTATTATGTATATTCTACGTCATCATTAATATTTCCAGTTAATTAATCACGTGATTTTAGCCGTGCTTTAACATTCGATTTTTTTTTTAAATAGAAAACAAAAAAATTGTCGAACGTAAACGAACGGGGGAAGGTTGAGAAAATTACGTTCGCTTTCGACGTTTGTTGGTTTTAAGCTTTGATTTAAAAAAAAAATTAAATTTTTCGAACGTGTATTTAGAAGAAAAAAAAAGGAAACGTATCGTTGACGCGAACGTTTTGTTTTGAAACAAACGGGGTTGTATACATTCATCATTTTGTGTTTGTGTGTGTGTGAATGACATTCCTTTGAATTAAAGGAAATAAATTACCAAAAGAATTTAAGGGATTAAAATAAAAAAAAAAAAAAAATTCTCTTAGATCTTTCTAGATTTTATTAGATTTCGGTAAAAATTTTCAACTCTTTTTAACCAGATAGTTTTGTGTGGAAATTTTAATAAGTTTTTCCTTTTTTTATTTTATTTTATTTTTTTGACACGCACGCACGCACGCACGAACGTATTCCGAATTGAAAAAAGAAAGATGATGGAAGAGGAGAGAGAGAGAGAGATGAAAGCTCCTCACTCACTATCTCTCTCTTTCTTCTCCTCGGTTGTTTTTCGAAAAAAAAGGGTTTTAATCTCGTGAGAATTTTGTTTTTTATATTGTATATACGGTTTCGAATTTGATATAAAATCCAATGGAATTTTGTCATTTGAATATTATTATTATCATTATTATTATCATTAACATTATTATTATTATTATTATTATTATTATTATTATTATCATCATCATCGGGTTAAATAAAATAAAAAAATTAGTAATTTTATATTTTCTTATCATAATTATTTTATTTTTTTTTGAGGGGATCCTGCAAACGTTATCATTATTATTTTTCACGGATGTTTATCTCTCTCTCTCTCTCTCTCTCTCTCTCACACACACACACTCTCTCTCTCTCTTATCTCGTTTTTCTTCTATAAATTTTTTTTCTTTTTTTTTTTTTTTTCTTATAAAAACATTTTTCTTTATTTAAATAAAAAAAATAAAAAGTTTTCTCTCTCTCTCTTCCTTTCTCTCTCTCTCTCTTTCTTCCTTACTACTTAACATAAATTAAATTTTACGACTCGGTTTTTTGCCATAATAAAGAAAATAATAATAATAAAAAAAAAGGAAAAAATAAAAAAATAAAATGAAAATATTGCATTTCTATTTTGTAAAACTGTCAACAACAATTTTATTTAAACATTTTTTATTATAATTTATTTATGAATTAAAAAAAAAAAAAAAATATCCGAAGAATAAGAAGGAAAAATTTTTTTTTCTTTTTTTCTTTTCTTCTTCCACGTCACGCACGGCGGTACTATAATAACTTTTAATTATTAATTTATTGCATTTAAATTTATTTCGAATGAATATAAAAAATAATTTTATTAACCTTCTCTCTTTCTCTTCCCCTCCCCCTCTTTTTCTCTTTTTCTCTCTCTCTCTCTCTTATAATTTATATATGAGAGTCTGTGGTGATAACGACGACGACTAATAAGATTTTTTTTGGTTTTTAATTTCGTACAAAAATAAGAAATTTTACAAATCTTCGAAATAATTTTTGTTTCTTTAAAATTAATTCCAATCGAATACTAATCAATTCTAATTAATAATAATAATAATAATGATAATAATAATAATGATATCGATCGTTTATCGATTCGTATCGATTTGTTCGATTCGATATTTTTTTAAAAATTTTTTTCTCGCGTTTGTTTGTTTGTTTATTAAATTAATTTTAGAAACGTGTTGTCGTTAAATCTTTGGAAAAAAAAAAAAATTAAGTTAAAAAAATAATAATAATAATAATTTTATTCAATGTTCAGCTTATGATAATGATAATAATATTAATAATAATAATGATAAAAATTTATAAAATTTTCCCCGCCCCCCGCCTCTCTTTTCTTTTTTTTTGTTCCTTTTTTCTTCTTCTTCTTCTTTTTCCTTTTTTTTATAAGCGCGTAATTATTTTCAGTTAATATATATAGTAATTATAATATAGTGTATAAAAATATTATTATCATCATCATCATCATCATTATTATTATTACCATTATTATCGTTATTTTTTTTATTTTTAATATATAAAAATTTGGGTTATGATTTAAATGATTTTGTAATCGTTGTTTAAAATACCTGACCCAGTTTCTAACTAAAAAAAAAAAAAAAAATTAAATTTAAATTTAAATTTAAAATTAAAAAAGAACCCTGAATTAAATTTAAATTTAAACTTATGTTTTTTTTACTAATGTAAAAATTAATTTTACATAAAACGAAACGAAAAACTTATTATTATTATTATTATTATTTTTTATTAAAAATTAAATTTCAAGGTTTAAAAAAAAAAAAAAAAAAAAAAAAAAAAAAAAAAAACTGAAAAAAAAAGTTTAACAAGGTATTATTTACATCACGAAACACGTTAATAATAATAATAATAATAATAATAATAATAATAAGCGAGGGCGAAAATTAAAACATGTTAAAATCAACATTTCACGGGACACGTTTTTTTAAAATAAAGTTTAAATAATTTTTTATTTATTTATTTATTAATAAATAAATAAAATATATATATACGTGTGTAAGTAAACGAGAGAAATTCAAGGTAAACAATTTTTTTTTTGTGTGTGTTTGTGTTAAATATAACTTTATATTTCGATTTAAAAGTCGTAGATATATATGATACGATATCAACTCAACCGGCCTCCCCCCTTCGCTCCCCGCACCGCCTCCCGTCCCCCGTTCCCGAGGGCGGGTTTTACCCTTCAAATTATCAATATTCTTACCTGTTTTTATTATAAATTAATAATAATTTGTATCGAAAGGGTCGTTTTTTTTTTTATCTCAAAACGAGATTTCAATGTTAAATAAAAAAATTCCCTCCCTCCCTCTCTCCCCTCTACCTCTCCCGTCTCCTCCTCTCTTTCTAACCATAACGGTAATATTACATATATATTTATATTTACTCGCGCGTACAGGTACGATAAAGTATAATTTAAAACGTTGACTTTGTTTTCTTTTCTTATTTCCACTGCGTTAACGTGCAAAAATTTTACCTCCGACATATTTTCTTTTTAACATTATTATTATTATTATTATTACTATTATTATTATTATCACTACTGCGCCTTAGGTTTGAAAATTAATTTATCGTTTAATAATAAAAGTAAAACAGAACGCGACGCGAACTACTTTTACGTTCGTCTTGTAATTTTATTTATTTATTATCATCATCATCATCTAAAGATTATTCCCCGTTCGTTGAATTTACCTTAACAGCGAGAATTTATTTTGAAAATGTTGGTAATAATGATATTGTTAAATATACTAGTAATAATAATGATAATATTTTTCTTCTGCGTTTCCTGTTGAGAGTTATTCACACGTCAATTCTTTTTTTTTAATGTTTTACAATCGTCATCATCATCATTATTAATATTATTATTATTCGGTTATGAATTTTCCTTTTTCTTTCATTTGTGGAACAGTAGCAGAAGAAACGAATCATTATTATTATTATTTATTAGGAAAAAAAAAACGACAGTGTCTTATTTTTTTTATTTTCGTAATTATTATTATGACCGAATTAAAAATTTTTGGAATTGAAAAAAATAGAAAAAACTAGAAAAAATATTCATGCCTGGAGAAATAAACCGGTCGTTTCGATCGATTCGATTTAGGTTGGTAATAATGCGGAAGAAAAAAAAAAAAAAAGAAAAAATTTGTAAAAGTTTATGTGTAATTGCTCAAGGGTTCATACGAGTACTCACATGAGTATTTATTAAAAAAAAAATGTGACCTGTTCGTCAAGATGATGATTTTTAAACTGGATAAAAACTGGAATTCTTTTTATTATTATTATTATTATTATTATTATTATTATTTTGCGTTCATTCCATAGAGAAAGAGAGAAAGAGAGAGATAGAGATAGACAGGTTGGCTGTTCGTGTGCCGAAAGCGTTTTTTTTTTTTTTTATTTTTTCGTTATTATTAAATCCGACGTTGAAAATCTTGTTTAGATATCGAATTCGATCGAGATTGATATATATATCGATCGATAGATCGATCGATCGGAGTCGTAATTTTTACGGTACAAGCACGCACGAACTCATTCACTCACTCACACACGCAAATTCTACTAAATGAACTAAATTTTTTTTTTCCACGTTACTCAATAATAATAATAATGATGATGATGATGATGATGTTGATGATGACGATGATAATGATAATAAATTTAAATGTTTTTTAAAATTAAGTTGTTCACTTAATAGAGTGATAAATTTATTTTCAAACGGATAAAACACGAATTTTTTTTTTTTTCCCCCAAAAAAAAAAAATTTTAATTTGGTGTGTGACGTCACAGTTTCCTGGATAAAAAAAAAATCGTGGAATTAATATCGACTTTTTTATTCGTTTTCTAAACGATGAAAAAATTTTTCTATTAACTTTTTTTTTCGTGGAAGTTTTTATTTATGTTACATATTTTCACACAGCATCAACACACACACACGCACAATTTTGATTTTTTTTTTTTTTTCGTTATCACGGTATCGTATTTTAATGTCGTCGTAACTTTTAATCATCATCATCATCATCATCATCATCATCCCACTGCATGTCTTAATGCGTCTGCTTGTCTTAATTGATATATTTTTACGTTTTTTATCACGAAACGATTTTTCGACATAAATAAAATGACAAAAAAAACCAAAAAATTTTTTTTTCTTTAATTAAATCGATGAATTTTCCGGTTGGGGGAGGAGCAAGGCGAGGCGAGGCGGGGGGAGAGGTGCTTTTTGGTTGTTGTTGTTGTTTCAATTCTTTGTGTTTGTTTTTTCGTCTGACAATCTTATGTATAAATAACATTAAATTAATTTTATTTTAATAATAAAAGTAAAAATGGTTTTTCTTTTTCCTTTTTTCTCTCGCACAAAAAAAAAAAAGATTTCTCGGGAAAATTTTCAAAAAGACAGAAACAAAGAAAGAAAGAAATAAATTTGTATTTGAAACCTCTTTCCTTTTCTCTAGTCTTCCATTCTTTCTCCCCTTCCCCCCAAAAAAAGAAAAAGAAAAGATTAACTCGAACTCTTTAACTTTAATTTGAAAAATGTGAAACCTAAAAATATTTTCGTTAAAAATCTCTTGTTTTTTTCAAATTCGCAATTTAACAACTCATAATAATGTGTTTAGACAAATGTATTTACTTTGCGTAACAACAAATTACGTTGTTGTTTCTGTCGTTGTTGTCGCTGTCGTTTCATTTTTCCCCACGCCCCCTACCCTCTTTCCCACCCTCCTTCTTCTCCCTTTTGGGTGGAGTTCGCGAAATACGAAAAATTTAATTAAAATAATTTTATCACTTTCTCTTTTTCCACACACACTCTCTCTTTCTCTCTCTTTCTTTCTTTTATTCTTGATATATTTTCTCTCTTCGTTGTGCTGGGGGGGGGAGGAGGGGGAGAGGGAAAAACAAACAAATTAAAAAATTTGACGGAAAACAAACAAAAGATTTTAATTAAGGCGTGTATATCGACATTTAAATGATTTTTTTTTTTTTTATGTTTTCAATCGTAATGGATCGAATAAATTTTATTGATTTATCGATTCAAGGTTATTAAAACAAACAAACAAACGAAAACGATTTCCAGAGGTTATAATATCATCACCACCACCAGGTAATAAATTAAAAAAAAAAAAGAAAGATGAGATTTTAAATTATACACGTATCATTATTATTATTATTATTATTATTATTATTATTATTATTATTATTATTATTATTAATAAAATCTCCCCAAACGAAATAATAATAATAATAATAATGATAATTTTTGTTTTGTCTTATTCCTAGAACTTGATACTTGTGATGCGAATGTTATGAAATTTTTCGCTGGAGTTTTTTTTTTTTTAAATGACGTCAAATAAAAAATTTTTTTTTGCTGTAATTAAAGTAATAATAATGATAATGATAATGTCGCGATAGTTTGAAAACGTTCCAGTAGCTGGAAAAAAACAATTATTGATAATAATTAGTTATTATTATTATTACTATTATTTTTATCATTTATTTAATGATTTGAAAATTTTTTAAAAACTCGAATAATTTTTAATTCATTCTCCAGTTTTTTTAATTTTTTTTATTTTAACGGTTGGAAATATAATAATAATAATACTAATAATTATAAAAAAAAAAAAATTTATTTTATTTTTTATTTTTATTACTTTGTTTTAATTACGCGTATTAAAAATTTATTACTCGGGTAATTTTTTTCTTTTCTTCTTTTTCTTCTTTCTTTTTATTTCCATCTTTTTTTTTTTCAACCGCCTCCTTTCGTTTCTTCTTCTCCTTCCTCCTCTCCTTTCCCGCCTTCTTAAATTCGAAATGTTATTCTTTTACGTCGTCGTCTAACACAATCATCATCATTCTTATTGTTTGTTTGTTTGTTTGTTTTGATATTAATACATTTTTTCCTTTTCATTCATTAACATCGGACTAGAATGTGATATGGCTTCCGGTCAATAACACGAATATTTTTATTACTTATTGAAATAAAGCACCACCCACGAGCAAGGAACAAAGATGGGAATTTTGATTTTTTTTTTTTCCTTTGGTTGTTGCGGTTTTTATCTTTTTTCGTTTGTTTGTTTGTTTGTTACGTATGCACCACGAAGTATTTTAAAAAGGAAAAAATAAGTGACTCGAAAAAAAAAGAAATAAATTATCCATTTACGATTTTATCAAATATTTTTCTTGTAAATCTCGTGAAGTGACGTCACAACAAGGAAAATTTTTTTTCTTTTACCTGCAGTTCGATGTGCAAAAATATTCAACAGTTAAAAAAAGAAGGACGGAAGAAACAGGGAAAGAGTGAGAAAGAAAAAAGGACGAGGAGGAGGAGGAAGTAATTAACGGTTTACCAGTTTTTTGTTTTTCAACCCTCCAGATAAACTTTCCAACGTTAATAACGATACAAAAAAAAGAAATAACGATAATAATGATAATAATTAAACGCGACTCGGGTAATTAATGTTTTAAAATTAAAAAAAAAAAAAAA
>NW_002987036.1:40795-43735 GCF_000006295.1 Pediculus humanus corporis
TTTTTTCCTCGTTTGTTACTTTTGCAAAACGATCGTTTGAGGTTTGTTTGTTTGTTTTTTTGAAATTTTCCAAAATCTCACGAGGGTTTTGACTCGTTCAAAAATTACTACCATTTTAATACCATTATTATTATTATTATTATCATCATTTTTTAAACCGGAAATGAGTGACGATTAAAAGTTAATAAACTTTAGAGTTTCAACTGTCGTTTTGCCATCGTTCACATTCATCGCGTACGTATTTAAACCTTAGCAAAATTTAAAAAATCAGTGTGCCGTCACACTGCTAAATTTAAAAAATATTATTATTTTTATTATTATTATTGTTGAACATGAAAAATAATTTTTTTTTTTTATTCAAACGTTTTTTCGCTTCGAACGTTTTGTGAACACGACGTTGTTCGTTTTTGTTACCAACAACAACCAAAAACCAAAAAAAAAAAAAAAAAAAAATTTCACTCCGAATTTCATTCTGAAAAACAAACTAAATATTTTCGATAACGATGATGATGATATTGATAATAATGATAATGATAATAATAATAATTTGATAATGAAATCGTTATTGAAAGTCATAAAATAAATTGTTTTAATTTTTTTTCTTTTTATTTTTAATTAAAAAATAATTTTCCAATTCGTTTTTAATTAACGCTCCGAAATTAGTTTTACTATTATTATTATTACTACTATTATTATTATTATTATTATTATTATTATTATTATTATTATTATTATTATTATTATTATTATTATTATTATTATTTCAATTTTATATTAATTTTTACGATGTTTGAAATGAAAAGAAGAAAAAAGTGGTGGAGTAGGGTGAAAGGGGAATGTAGGTAAAAGGAAAATTAAATTTGAATTTTTTTTTTTGTTGTTTTTCCGACCCGGTAAAAAAAAATTAATTTAATTTTTATTTGAAATTTTTTCTTATACATTATAAATTAATTCGTTTATTATTATTATTATTATTTTTTGCACATCTACTATTGTAGTAGTAGTAGTGGTAGTGGTAGTGGTGGTGGTGGTAGTAGTGATGGTAATCACTACAATTTTTTTTTTTTAAAGTTTGGAACAAAAAAAAAAAAGAAAAAAAAGTATTTAATTTTAATTTCATAAGTAAATAATAAACTCTTAAAAGTTTTTCCGGGTTTCGTTTCTTCTTTTTTCTTTCTCCTTTTTTTCCTTTTTTCCTTTTTTTCGTTCCTTTTTCTTCCTTTTTTTTTCTTTCTCGACTGTAAAACTTTATATATTTTATTTTACTTTTTTTAGAATTTTTTTTTCTTTTATTTTCTCTTCGGTTTCTTTTTGGTGAACAACCACAATTTTTTTTTTTTTTTAATATTTGTTTTATCCATTTTTTAAATTAAATTTTTTTTTTTTTTTTGTTTGATTTTATTCAATTTAATTTCTTTCTTTTTTTTTTTTACTGACGTTCGGTTTGTTGTTAATAAATAATAATGATAATATTAATAATAATAATGATGATAACCTTGACCAAAGTTTTACAATTTTTTATTTATTTATTTATTTATTTAACTTGTTATGAAAAATGACATTAATAAATTATCATTTTGTTAATTTATTATTATTATTATTATTAGGGTATATATATGTATCCATTTTATTTTAAAATTATTATTATTATTACTTTGTTTTTCAACGGTTTTCTTTTAAATTGAATTAAATTATTATCATTATTGTTGATTTCTTTTTGTTTTTACGTGCGATATTTTTCGGAAAATTTTATGTACTAATGTTTTCTCCATTTCCTTTTTTTTTTTGGGGTCTCCCTTTTTGTTTACAGAGGAAATTAAGAAAATTAAAAGAAAATTCTGTTTAAATAAACAAACAAACAAATAAATAAACAAATAATAATAATGATAATGATGATAATAATGATAATTGCAAATGAATAATAAATTAAGAATAACTACTAGTTAAAAATTAAAAAAAAATATATATAATGATATTCGCCGGTTGTTTGTGTTTAATTTTTTTATTTATCATTATTATTATCATTAAAGAACCTTTTTACCACCTTTTTTGTTTCTCAGGTTTTCCAACATTACGAAGCGAAAGGTTTCTATTTAATAAATTTATCAAATTGAATTTTTTTTTAATAATTATTATTAAATTATTAAAACTTAAAAAAAAAAAATTTTAAAAATTTATTGGTCGTTTATTTAATTCTAACAAATTTATTATCATTATTATTATTATTAATATCTCAAAGCAGACGATTAGTCGCCCTTAAATAAAAATACCATCATCATTATCATTATTATTATTATTAAATTCGTTAAAATGGTAAACGTAAAAATCAAAAAAAAAAAAAAAAAATGTTTTTGTTTATTTAAAAAAAAAAAAAAAATATGTAAATAAATGTCACGTTGTTTTGATTTTTCAAAAGCAGAAGACATCAAAATCATTATTATTATTTACGTTTAAATGTTCACCTTGGCGTAAAGTCGTTTGTTAATTAAGACAAGTTGTTGTCGTTGTTTATGTAAAGAGAGAAATAGAGAGAGAGAGAGAGAGAGAGAGATTTCATTGACGTTTAAATCTTTACGCCTCTGATTTTATTCGTTATTGTTTTCTTTTTTTTTTTTTTAAAAAAATCTTTCAACACCTGTCAACCATTTTGTGACGTAATAACATTTCGTGTTTTTCCCGACAAAAGAAAAGAAAAAAAAAAAAAATTGATTTTCTTTAAACAACAATAGTTGATTTAATGATGATGACGAATTGTTGTTAAACGAGAAAAATTCCGCGGTTTTATTATTATTATTATTATTATTATTTATTAAGTTTTTTTTTATTATTCTTTTCTTTGTCGTGGCTTTACCGGAGGGCAAATGATAAAAAAAAAATTTGTATTCAATAAAAAAAAAAAATTTTGTTTTTTTGTAAAAAATATCAAAAAAAAAAAAAAAA
>NW_002987036.1:44440-48047 GCF_000006295.1 Pediculus humanus corporis
ATCCGCCACTACCGTGTCAATTCATTTTCAATTTGTTTAAAAAAAAAAAAAGTTTTCTTTTTTTAATTGAATTTAAAAACAATTTAAAAGGAATTTTTAAAATTTTTTTAAAAATTTTTTTGATTAATTTAACGAATGTTAATAATTAAAAAAAAATGAATGAATGAATGAATGAATGAATGAATGATTGGAAAAAAATTATTTTACATCAATTCCAGGAGAAAATTTCTAAACAAAAAAAAAACGTGTACGTAAACGTAAAAAAAAAGTTATCGTTTTGGTATCTTTCGAGAGTAATTTTATTAGATAAAAAAATAAATTTAAATAAAATAAAAAAATTTTTTAAACGTGGAACTAGAATTCACGCAAGGTTACTTACTTTTTTGTTTTTATCTAAAGTCATCGCGTAAACGTTTTTCCTTTTTTTTTTTTTTATACATCAATGCCTTATTTAAATTTTTTTTTTTTGCTTCCAAAAAAACAAAAATGACTTTCATTTTTTCCATCATCGTCTATCGATTGTCCACACAACGTGGCAAATCACAAGAAGTAGTTATGAACAGTCTCGTGACAAACAAACAAACAAACGAACAAACAAACGATTAATAAAAAAAAAAATTTTTTTCCCTTTCACTTTGTTTTTTTTTCGTAATAAAAATTTAAATTTCTATAAAAAAAAAAAAACTTAATCTGGATCACCTTAAAATGTTAATATCCATAAATAATAATAATAATAATGATTTACATTAATATTATTATTATTATCATTATCATTATTATTATTAATTTTTAACGCGTTGGTTAAAATATATATATATATAAATAAATAAATATTTGTTTTTTTTTTATATTAATAATTACTCATTCACTTATTTATCTATTAATTTTAATTTTTTTTTTGTCGTGTCATTAGTGTTTCATTTTATTGCGATCTATTAATTCTCCCCCCCATTCTCTCCGCCACCACCATCTCCTCCCCTTCACCCATTTTTAACCTTCGGAATGAGATTTTATTAATATTAATCAAATCAAGGTGAAACTATTCAAAGTACCTGTCATTAAAAAAAAAAAAAAAAAAAAAAAAAAAAAAGTTTTGTTATTTACTTTATTAAACGGAGTCGTCGTCCATTTTGTTTTTTTTTTGCCAGAACGGAGGTTAACGATAATAATAATAGTAATAATAATAATGATAGTGATTAAACGTTTTTTTTTTTTTGAAGAATTTATTGTTATTATTTAAATTCGTGTGGTTTCGTTAGGTTTCGTTTTTTTTTATTTTAATTTTTTTGTTTTTTTTTTGTTTTGTTGGTAGCAATTACCAATTAATATATATATATTTTTTTTAATAGGATGAAGAAGAAAAATGAAATAATTATGTGAGAAAATTTCCGGGGACGATGGTTCTACTCGTGACAACTGTAGGGCCCCACTGTTTCGGCCTCGTTTCATTTTTATTTGTGGCCATACACGCAACAAGTTGGGTTGAAAACATCAAACCCATCGTTTATTACGGTAAGTTTTTTTTTTTTTTTTTTTACTAATTTTTAGTTTTATGTTAAAAAAAAAAAATGTCGATCGGCGGTTGTTGTTGTTCGTATGATTTCATCGATCAATCGTTTAAAAAAAAACACGAATAGGAAAATTTTTTATAAGGTGGATGAGAGGGGAGAAGAAGGGATACGAGGAAGGGGTATGAAAAAAAACAAAAAAAAACATAAATTTTATTTTTATTTTTTTTTTGAAAAACAAAATTGTTTTTCTTTTTTCTTTTATCCCCACACGCCGCACAAACGCATAATAAAAACGTAACAAACAAAAGGTTGTTTCAAAAAGGTTGTTTTGTTTGTCGGTTCGGAGGGGGGTGGGAATAAACGGTCAGTCAAACATAAAAATGTTTCAAAACCCTTTTCCGGAGTATTAATTGATTGTTTTTACACGCGTATTTACTCGATTATCTTTGTTTGTTCAGTAACGAATTATTACTCCCCGCCCCTCCCTCCTACCTCGCCGTACACTCGTATGTATGTATTTGTCTACGATATCGAAAAACAAAAAAAAAAAAAAAATGATAATCATAATAATAGCGATTTTTTTTTCCGGGGTTAAAAGTGAAAAAAATTCCAATCACGATTCTTTTATTATTATTATTATTTCGAACGCTTTTTAAACGTATGAGCCCTGTCCCCTCATTTTTACAACCTTCCCCCTCTACTTCCCTCCTCTCTCTTTCCACCTCCCTCAAAAACAAAATCGCATGACGATTGTGTTAATGTTAATTGATAGATATAATAATTCTTTGCCGCAGTTCTTTTTACAATTGTTTTTAAACTCTATTATTATTCATTTATTTTATTACTTTATTATTATTATTATTATTATTAGAGTTTTAATGAGTAATAAAACACAAAAAATGTAAAAAATTTTTTACCCCCCCCCCTCTTCCCTTTGTTTCCGTTTAAATAATAATAATTATAATCGTTTAAAATTATGTTTCGTAATGATAATGGTAACTTTAAAAAAAAAATGGCGTACGTTTATCAACCCCGAAACGGACCGAAAAACAATCGACGTTTATTTTTTATTATTATTATTATTATTATTATTATTATTATTTATTCGTTTGTTACGTAAATTATTACGTAATAATGTAAATAATAATAACTAAATTATGTATATGGGTACGAATAAACAAAATTAAATTGCAGCAAAACTCTTCAAGATAAAAAAAAATTTTTTTTTTTTTTGTACACACGATGATGTTTCCACGCGTGCATTATTATTATTATTACGTTACGTATTCACGAGCACAAATAATAATAATATGCCACGTCATTATCATCATCATCAACATTATTATTATTATTTTTTGAAAAAGAAATTTTTACGCGTATAAATTAAAAAAAAGAAAAAAAATTTTAGGTTTTTGTTTAACTGGGTGTTTGTTTTATTATTATTATTAATATTAACATTCTCGAAATGGAATCGATCTATCGATCGATCGATCGATTGATCGATTCTTTTATTATTAAAAAAAAAAAAAAATGGAATTTCGGTCGTGCTTACACACAAAAAAAAATTCTATCGTCGTAGTAAATAATTTAATTTTTTATTTATTTATTTATGGAAATTGTTATATAGAAAAAAAAGAAAAAAATGGCGTTCGGTGACATCGTCACGTGTTTTTTTCTTAAGGGGGAGAAAGGGGAAAAAATGGGGGGAGGAATGATAAATTTAATTTTTATTTAATAAAATTTTATGCGAAAAAAAAAAATAAATAAAAATCAATAAAAAGTTTTTGAATCGACAATTAAGAATCTTATTTTAAGGGGGAGCGGGGGTGAATGATGGGAAGAAAAAAAGAAAAAATTGAGGGACTGGGGGGTAGGGTGGGGTGAGAGGAGGAGCTGGAGAATATTTAAAATGCGGATTTTATTATTGTAATGAAAAAAAAAAAAAATTACGTAACGTATTTCGTTTTTTATTATTTTATTTTCTCACTTCGAAAGAAAAAAATTTTTTTTTTTTTTTAGTTGTTCGGTCGGTATCGTGGCATTAGAAATGACATTCAATTTTTTTTTTTATTCGATTGTAATTTCTTATTGTCATT
>NW_002987036.1:48539-54166 GCF_000006295.1 Pediculus humanus corporis
AGAGAGTGAGAGAGTGAGAAAAAAAAGTTAAAGTTCATATTCTCTCTCTCTCTCTATCTATCTATCTCTCTTATTCGTTTTATTCAACTTTATGACAATGGCACAGAAGAAGAAAAAAATTTTTTTTTTTCCTCCATTGTTCTCGTTTTTTTTTTTTTTTATTTCTTTGTAATAAATATTTTTTAATATTGGATAACTTAGTCAAGTGTATTTATAAGAGCACAATCGAAAAAAATTTTCTTTTTTCCTCATATTAATATATATATATATATATATCGATTCGAACGAAATCGTCTTCTGCTTTTATTTATTATTTATAAATAAAAAAACGTGGAGTTGTCTGTTTTCAAAAATGATGATGATGATGATGAGTGCACCGATTATAGAAAAATAAATAATTCATAAAATTTTTTTTTTGCTTCTTCATTAGTTATAAAAGTTTATTAAAAATAATAATATTATTAATAAACCGGTGAGGGGTGAAGGGAAGAGAGGAAGGTGGAGAGGGAGGGAAGGGGGCATTAATCGATTCGGAAAAAATTAATAATTATTCGAACGAACATTTTATTTGATTGATTGATCTATCGTATTCGAAAAAACCGGAAAGAAAAAAATTTTGAAACTTCTTCGATTACACGTAGCAGAAAAAAAAAATCATCCATGCACACACACATACAGGTAGAACGAGTTTTTTTTATCATTATTATTATTTAGAAGATTACGTTGATGGTAATAATAATAATAATAATAATAACCGCAATATTCCGGTTTCGTCAATATAATGCCCCGAAGTCTGAGTGCGTGTGTGCATCGTGTGAGTTAATGAACTGACAAACGAAACGTAAAACAAATTTTTTATTTTTTTTTTTAAAGGTTCAGGTTCACTGTCCTGTCAATATTTGTACTCGATTGTAATTTTACAAAAAAAATGGTCGAAATAATAATAATAATAATAATGATAATGACGAGCGTAGAATTTTATTTATTTGAAAAAAAAATTAACCTAATGACTTTTGACACGACGATAGAAAAACTTTTTTTTTTTTTTTGTTATTATTTTCACGCCGTTGTTTTGATTACAAAATTCAAACGGTCGTCTCGTTTTCCATATCGTGTTATTGAACTCGAAATTTGCAACAACAACAACAACAACAACAACAAACGACCACAACGACGACAACGACGACGACGACTCGTAATTAACCGACTCGTTTTTATTATTATTATAAAAAAACATTAACGACGACTTCATTTCTTTTTTTTTATGAAACCTCAAGACTCCCTTTCGAGTTATGGCAAAAAAGGTACGGATACGTTAAGGTGTAAGAAAATCAAAGAGCCCACACACGTGTTTATAAGTAATTAAAAAACGCACGCACGCACTCACGCATGCACGCACTTTGAAACCATTGAGGAAAAATGAAACCTTTCATGCTGCTAAATATCGAATGAGATAGTTTGTGAAACTTTTTTTTTTTTAAAAAGAGGGAAAAGGAAATCAAAGAGAAAGAGAGAGAGAGGAACGCGGGGGGAGAGAAAGAAACTAATTAAAAACGTCAATAATTAGTCATTAAGTCATTAACTCAAATGATTTCCCTTTCCCCCTTCTTTTCTCCTCTCTCTTCCTCTTTCCTCTCCTCTTCTTCTATTTTTTTGGTTAATGGAACGAATTTTCTGGGGAGAAAAAAAAAATTATTTTTCCGTTAAATTCGTTTTGAAAATAATAATAATAATAAAACTCGTTTTCTGGTGCGTTTGTTTGTTCGTTTGTTTGTTTGTTTGTTTCCTATTTTTTTTTTTTTGACCGTTGATTTTTATTTGTTGTTGTTGTTGTTGATGATGGATGATAACTTGAATTTTATTTTTAAGTTATACTACGGTAACTTGTTTTTTTTTTTTTTTATTGCTTAACATTTATACATTTATCTTCGTTATTATCATTATTATTTTTCAATTTAACGATACATGCGTATGCGTGTGCGTATGTGCGTGCGTGCGTGCGAATGCATTTTTTTTATAGTTTTAAAACTACGAGAATCAATTTTTTTTTTTTTTTTTATTTAAAGGTTTTATTACTTTATTATTAAAAATTTAATTAAGGGAATTAAAAATAACGGTATTATTTGACATATTTTTGACCTTTTTGAAAATTAATTTACGAAACGATTTTTTTTTTAATGCGAATTTTCACATAAATTACGCACACACGCACGCAGACACACGTTGGGTAAATTCGTGTCAGCAGATAAAAAAAAAATATAATCAATAGAAAATGATGAATTGAAAAAAGAAAAAAAAAAAATTTCCTTTCACGTATATATATACATAACGAAGGACAAAATCATAACGAAAATTTAAATAAATTTTCAGGTACGGGATTTGTTAAAAAGGATAAGATGAAGATGAACTTTTCAATTAGTTAAATGCCACGGCTGAAAATGTTTTTAAAAAAAAATTACGTAATAAATTATTAATTTTTTTTAAAAAAATTGTATATACTCGAATTTAATTAGGAAAAAAAAAGGAAAAAAAATTTTTTTTTTTTCGAGGTAATTTTTCGTCCGTTTATTTATTATTATTTATTACGTAAGTTTTTTTTTCATTCTTTTACGGCGTGGATTTGAATAAATTATTATTATTATTATTATTATCGCGTTGTCGTACAAACAAACGATTTTGTGATTTCGGTTTTCTTTTTTTATTTAATTTAATTCCGATGTTGTGTGAAAATTACGTCATTTATTTTAATAATTAAATAAAAATGATGACGTCAAAATAATATATTAACTGTAAATTGTTTGTTTGTTTGTTTGTTTGTCGCCCCAAAAAAAATTTGTGTTAAATTTGAAGGTTGTCGAGTTTGAATATAAAATTCGGGTTCGACGGAAATCAAAACCTTATTCGGCGATTTTTGTAAATTTTTACTTTTTTTAAATTACGTTTATCGCGTGGTAAATTGTTGTTGTTGTTGTTGTTTCGTTGTCGTTGTTACTCTCTAATGTTTCGAAGCACTTTAAAAGTTTTCAAATAGAAAATTAATTGTTAGGTAAAACGAGGGTGAATTAGGGTTGACGGTTGAGGGTAATCAAGGGTGGTTTTGTATTACTTATTTAATCGATGAAATCACTTTGGATTATTTTTTATTAGCTGAGAGGGAAAACAGAGAAGAAATATTTAAAACGGTGCGTGTGGGGGAAGGGAGGGGAGGAGCTTTTTATATTTTAAAACAAACAAACATTTTTTAAATGAGTTACAAACGTATATATGAAAAGATACAAACGACAGACGCATAATGCATAATCTCACGATGTGTGCCACACCCAAAGCGGGGTTGAAAAGAAAAAAACAAAGGCTTACCTGCCTCCCTTTCCCCGCCTCCCCTACTTCGACTTTCAAGCCTTTTTTTTAAAAAAAAAATAAAAAAGTAATAAAATGAAAACGAGAGAAAGTGGGAGAGAGAGAGAGAGAGTAAGAAAGTGAAAGAAAAAAGGGTTGACCTGTTTTAAAGTAAAAACATCCTTTGAAAAACCATTTTTTCCTTTTTTTTTATATTGTTTATAAATATTATAGCGCTATACTTATTATCATCATCATCATCATCATTATCATCATTATTATTATTATTTAAACACACTAAAAATTAATGTTTAAACCCATTAAAATTTAAATTTTCAAATTAGAAAAAAAAAAAAACAAAAAAAAAAGAAAATTTTCTTTTTTTCGGAAAATACGAACAAAACAATTTTCCGGTTTTAAAAACTTTACCTTCTCTCTCTCTCTCTCTCATTCTCTCTTACTTCTTGGAAATTTTCTCTCTCTCTCTCTCGGATATTTTTCTTTTTTTTTTTTTTCTTTTCTTTTCTTCTATTATCCTCTTCGGCTGTGTATAAAACTAAATTAAATACAGTAAATCCTTTTCTCAGGTTATTTTAATATTTTCACATTCATTTTAAAAGGTTTTAATGATTTTCTTCCTTTTTTTTGTTCCTTTTTTTCCTTTTTTTTCGCGTTAAAAAAAAAGAAGCGAAAACGAAACGAAAAAAAAAACATTATCTGAAAATTATTGCATGAAAACGTGTTTGATTAAATTTAAATAATAATAATAATAATAAATTAAATTATTGCAAATTATTATCATTATTATTATTATTATTTATTTATTAATTTTTTTAAATAATTTTATTTATTATTATTAAAAAACAAAAAATTAACAAAAGTGAATGTTGTTACGCATTTTTTTTTTCAAATGTCTATTATTATTATTATTATTATTTTAAGATTATTAAAAATGCATATTATTATTATTATTATTATTATTGTTTTGTAGGGGTTAAGGGGGGAGGGGAAATTTTTTTTATAAATGAGAAAAAATAAAAAAATAAATTCGTAATAAAAGAAAAACGTAAGGAAAAATGCGTAACTCAAATCGTTGGCCGCCATTTTGTTTTTTTTTAACTTTCGGCCCCCGTTTATTTATTATCAGTGTTGCCTTTTTATTATTATTATTATTATTTGAAAATTTTTAAAGGAGCTTAAAAAAAAATATATAAATTTAAGAAAATGAAAAAAAAAATAAAAATTCAAATGAAAGAGAGAAGAAAGGGAGAAAACGAAAAAGATTAAAATTTATTATTATTATTATTATTATTATTATTATTCGGGAAGAAATTCAAAGGAAAAAAAAAGAAAAAAAAATTAAAAACAACAACAGCAGCAGGAACAGGAGCAGGAGCAACAGCAGCAGCAGCAGCTTTTCCATTATTAGCTAATTAAACTTTTAATAATCTTTGCATTTTTTTCTTTTTTTTTCTCCATTGAGATTTTTATTATCGAATCGGTTTGAGGAAAAGGAAAAAATAAAAGGAAGAAAAAGTTGTAAAGGAAAAAAAAAGAAAAAAAAAGGAAAAAAAAGTGCAAAGAAAATTTTTTTAAAAGGATAAAAATTTATTCAAAAACGCGTGATTTGGTTACGGATTTACTTCTGGTGAAAGAAAAAAAAAAAAAACGAAAGAATGAGAGAGAGGAAAAGAAAAGGAAGTAAAATGTAGATAGAAAGAGAAAGAGAAAAAAAATATATACATATAAAATAAAAAGAGAAAGAAAGAAACAAAAGAAAAGTCACAGAAAATGGTGTGTAATTTGGTGAAGGTGTAAATTTCAAATGAAAATTTGTTTTTTTTTTTTTAACTCTTTCCATTTTCTTTTTTTCTTCCTTTTCACCTTCTAAAAATTTACCTTTGATTTCTTTCTTTCTCTCTCTTTCTCTTTCCCCCGCCTTCCCTCCTCTTCTTTCTTCCCATCACGAGAAAAATTTCTCCTTTTTTTTTTATTTCATTCCAGGTTATTTTCTCCAGGAGAAAAAAAAAAAAAAGGAAAATTCCCTTCAGATTCTCTTAATAGACTACTTTTCTATGCTTCTAGAATTTCCCTTATTGTTATTGTTTTTTCTTGTTTTCTTTCATTTTATTTTATTTTATTTTATTTTTGTGCCAGCTTTCATTTTTTTTTTTTTTTTTTTTTTTTTACTTTTCCTTTCTTTTCTATTTCATTTAATGCTGGAATCATTTACTGTTGTTTCACTTTCGGAAAAATAATAATAATAATAATAGTTATGACGTAAAAAAAAA
>NW_002987036.1:54586-89061 GCF_000006295.1 Pediculus humanus corporis
AAAAAACTTTTTCTTTTCTTTGAATGTAATTTTTCGGGAGGATGGGAGTTGGAGTGGGAGAGATGGAGGCGTGGATTTTTTTTTTTTTTTTAAATGGAAAATTTATATCTGACGGGGGAAAAAAGGGGGGGGGAAAACGTGAAATTTTTAAATTTAATTATTAATTTCATCACGAAATTATTTTTGAAAGTTTTTTAAAAATGATTAAAAGCAAACGACATTTTGTTTTTTGTTGTTTCTTTCTTTCTCGTATTTATTTTAATATTTGCATAATTATCATCATCATCATCATCATCATCATCATTATCATAATTTAAATCGTAATTAATTAATAATTTAAAGTTAACGCGTTACGAAAAAAGTGTTTTTGTTGTTGTTTGTTGTTGGGTCGTTTTCACTTTTTTTTTTGTTTTGTTTTGTACGTGGATTGGAAAGTAAATAAATGTGATAAAAATTGAGAGGAAGGAAGGAAGGAAAGAAAGAAGAAAGTAGCAGAAGAAGAGAAAAAAAGAGAGAGATAGTGAGAGAAAGAGTTAGAGAATTTTCTTCTGCGTTGTTTTATTTCAATTTTTTTTTTTTTTTTAAAATTAAATTTAATTTGATTCTTGAATTTTTGGTTTTAGTTTTCGTGCTTCACGGAATTTTTCGTGAGTTGATTATTTTTCCATTTTTGTTTTTCTTTTTGAGGGGGGAGGAGGAAGGGAAGGGAGAGGAAAGGAAAAAAAAGTGCCGGTCGGGAAAGTGAGAGAGAGAGAGAGGGAAGAACCAAATTTTATTATTTTTTTCTTCATTTCCGCCTTTTTTTCATACTTTTTCTTTTCTCCTTTTTTTTTCTTTTAAAACATTTATTAATTTGAATGACCTCCCCTTCTTCTCCCACTTCGCAAAAAAAAAAAAAACAAACAAACGTGCAAACGACAAACAAACACAAACAAAAAATTAATTAGTTTATTTATTCGTTTATCTACTCGTTTATAGCGTTTTGCGCTTTTTTTTTTTTAAACAAATTTTTTTTTTCTGCAGTTTGTTTTGTTGCGATTGTTATTGTTTGTTTGTTTGTTTTAATCACCGACATTTTTTTTTTAGTTTTTTTCACATTCGAAAACAAACGTAAACATTCAGGTTAAACCGAGTGCTAGGTCGTTTGTTCTTCGTAAAGTATCGAAAATTTCTAATTAAAAATTTTTTTTTACTCGTGTTTGTATTTGTTATCATTATCATTATTAGTTTGTTTGTTGTTGGTATTTAAACGTTATCATTTAACGATAGAATAAAAACCCAACAAATAAGTAAAAATATTTTTAGATAGATATTGACGTTTAACACACGTTGAGGATGTTAATGACTCCATTTTTATCGTTCGTGTCGAAAAATTTTCTTTTAATTATAACAAAAAAAAAAAATTTATTTTTTTAAAAACCTGAAATTAATTTTCCGATGATGATGATAATAATAATAATAATGATAATAATGTGATACGTTGATAAACAAAAAAAAAGTTTTATTACCTTTCTTTTTATTTTGCTTTAACTATTTTTAATTTAATTTCATTTTAATCAAAAAAAAGAAAAAAAAGGTAAAAACAAAATAAATAAATAAAAACCAAAGTTATAATATAAATAAGTTAAAAGTAATTGATTGTTACATAAATAAATAAATAAATAAAAGTAAAACGAAACGAACGAGAAAGAGAGAGAAAGAGAAACAAACAAACAAAAAAAAATTTTTTTTTTTTTCATTAAGAAATTTAATTACGTTTCAAACTTCGGAAAAAAAAAATTACTTCGGGTAATATTTTTATCTTTATCGATTCTACCAGAAGACGTGTAATATTTTTTTTTTATCAAAGTTATACTATTGACACGACGACACGTAAAAGAAATAATAATAATAACATTTTTTAACGCCGTCAAAAAAAAAATTTCGTCGTTTAATGTTTTGCTTGCTAATCGAATGTTTATGTTAAACTTAACGGGTAACTTTTGTTTTTATTTTGTTTTTGTTTTTTTTCTTAAATAACTTAATTTCAACTTGAAAACTTTATCAATTTATTTTTTTCTTATTTTTTTTGTTTTTCAATTATTTCAATTAACCGAAAGAAAACCTTTAAATTAAAAAAAAAAGATGGTGGTGGTGAGAAAGAGAGAATCGGGAGGAAGGGGACGGGGTGGAAAGGAAAAAAAATGAATGGAAACAAACAAACAAACAAACTTGAAAATAAATAAAAAAGTTACCGAGAATTTAAAAAAAAAAAAATCTTTTAAATATTCTTATTATTATCCCTTCTCCTCTAGCTTTTCGTTTAAACAATTTAAAAACAAACAAAAACTTTTTATTACCGTAATATTTATTAATAAAATAATTTATTAAAAATTTTTTTTTGTTTGTTTGTTTTGAAAATAATAATAATTAAAGTAATATTTTAAAAGTTTTTTTTTGTTACGACGTGAAAAATAATAGGGATATTTTTATTTTTTTTTATCGCGCCAAAAAAAATTTTCTAAAGATTTTCGGTTGTTGTTTTTGTTTGTATGGAAAAAAAGGGAGAAAAAAAAAGTTCAGTTTTTGTTCAGAACAAGTACGTACAAGAAGAAAGAAAAAAGCTTTCGAGATTTTAACCGCAGACGTTTTCAAACTGGAAGTTTTAATAATACGCGACCTGTTTTTGTTACCCACAATCCATGCGGTTGCCTAATTATTACGAACTCGAGCATTTTATAAACAAACAAACAAACAAACAAACGAACAAACGAAAGAAAGAAAAAGAAGTATAACCGACCAAAAAAAAAACAAAATACTCACGTAAAAAGAGCTTAGTTACATCGCATTTAAAAAAAGAAAAAAATGAAAAACTACGTATTATTATGTAAGTGAAGTGAACGTGGCATTAACTTCAAAATAAATGTACGTGGTACTAGTAGCGGTAAAAATAATATTTGAGGGAAAAGAAAAGAATCCAATGGGAATAATATTTTGCGGTTACGAATATGGTTTTTTTTTTTTATAAAAAAAGGGCAAAACATGTCGTGACCGAATGAAATTCCGTAAATTATATTTTTTTTTTTTTTTTTTTAAAATGTGAATCTTAGGAAGTCGTTAATTGCACCCGATAAAATTATAATTTAGGGTTCGTGAATTTGTATTTATGAATTGTTATTATTATTATTATTACTACCGCCACCACCACCGCCGCTGATGCCGCCGATGCCGCCATCTCGTACCGCCGTAAATAATTACTCAATTGTAAATTAATTTTATAACATGAATTAATATGTATAAATGTGTTTGTGTAATTTTTACTAAAAAAAAAACTGTTTCACTCGTGATGATCTTATCGGAACTCAATTCATTTTATGTTGATCGGTATTTTCCATCGTTTTTTTTTTCCTCTTTTGGGCGTTAACAATTTTCCATTATTTATTTATTTTTATTAAATTTTACCGTTCGTACGTTCGTACGTTCACCGTCTACGTATTAATTTGTTGATTTATGTAAAAAAATTGAAGCGCTACCCGTTCGCCGTATAAAAAAAAGAAAGAAAAAAAAAAATTGCAAAGAATTAAAATTTTTAATGAAGACGCGTAGACGACGACGACGTCGTCACCGCAGCAAAAGGGTCAAAGTTCACTTTATACATATGTATATAAATCTAAAACCGCTGGAATTAATTTGATTGAATTGCAAAAAAAAGAGAGAGAGAGAGAGAGAGAGTGGGAGGAATTTTCATTCTCTCTTTAAAAAAAAAATTTTTTTTTTTGTTGGAAAAACGAGAAATTCTTTGAACTCGACCTCCCCTCTCTCTCTTTCTCTCTCTTTAAAATTTTATTAAAAAGTTTTTTTTTTCTTCTTCTTCCTCTTCTTTCTTTCCTCTCTACTTTTCTTTTACCTTTCCCCCTCTCCTCCCTCCCGCCGTTTGAATTTTCTCAAATTTTCAAGAACTCAAGTTAAAGATGATGAAAAGAGCAAGAAGAAGAAGAAAAAAAAAACTTATTAATAAAACTTTATTCATGTTTTAAAAAACTTATTAAAATCTAAATTAATTAATAAATTTATGTATTACGTATATGATCTTTATAATGACGATAATGATGATGATGATGACGATGATGATGATGACGATGATGATTACGATGATGATGGTGATTTTTTTTTTTCATGTCTTTGTTTTTTATATTTTTAATTTTCATCCATTTTTTCCCCTCTCACTCTCCTTCTCTCTCTCACCGCCCCAACTCTTTTATTCGTCTGGAGAAGTTGATAATTAATTACACGTGATATAAAAAGTTTCCGTTTCGTTTATTATCAGTCAGACATTTCGTAGGTTTGTGAAATTATGCGAAAAAGGTCGTCGTCGTCGTCGTCTTCATCATCATCTCTATCATAAAACAAAATCTTTTAATTTCCTGAAATGGATGCGTGTGTGTGTGCGTGTGCGTGTAACCGTCACAGATATTTATACTGACAACGTTTCAGGCACGATTCTCCCCCTACCTCTCTCTCTCTGTCCTACTTTTATCATAACATCTTTTATTCACTTGTCCTACATTTGACTCCGTCATTCAACTTGATTAATTGTTTTCCCTTACGAAAATATTTCGTAAAAAAAAAAAACACACGTAATTGGATAGTTTTCTCTTTCTTCGTTTTTTTTTTTGAACTTTGGTAGCGTTGCGCACTCACTCACCAAGCAGACGATTTTTTTTTTGTGCAAAAAAATTGTCAATTTTATTTATAATTGCTCAACACTCGATCAATCGATGAGATTTTTTTTTTCTTCAATTTCCATCGAATTTTATTATTTTTGTTTTATCATAATCATCATTATTATCATAATCATCATCATCATCATCATCATCATCATTACTAAGTTAAAAACTCGTTTTTTGCTTTCGAGTAAGAAAAGATTTCAAAAACACAAACACACCTGAGAATATTTAAAAAAAAAAAAAAAATATTAAATTAAAAACGCGACCCGAGTCGAAATAATAATGTTTTTTTCTCCATAAAAGATTATTATTATCATTATCATTATTATTATTATTAATGTAAATCCTTTAAATAATATTGTTTATCGACAGGTTTTTTTTTTACGATCGTACCTGATGCTGAGAAGGAAAGTTTTTAATTTCAAAAACATATTCTTTGCTCGCGAACCATTTTAGGATTTGCTGTTTTTAGTTTTTTTTTTTCTCTTTTGCTTTTGGCGTGTGCACGTGCACACACACGTGAACACGTGACGAAAGAAAAAAATCGTAAAGAAAGTACAAGATTTCGCAATCGTGTTGTTGTGTTTTTACTTTTAACGTAATTAACAAAAAATTAAATTACTAGTTTCTAGCGGAATTAATATTCCGAATACGGAGAATGTAAAAAAAAAAAAAAGAATAAAAGAGATGAGAGAAAGAAGAAGAGGAAGGAGGAGGAGGAAAAAAAAGTGAAGAAAAGAAAAAGTTAAGAAAAAAGTTAAAATTTAATTTCAATGTCCAGAAAAGGATTGAAAATCTTAAAAAGGAAATGCCAACGTTAAAAAGTAATCGTTGCGCCTTTTCGTAGAAAAATCAACCTTGATATTATTAGCATGGTAGTAGTGGTGGTAGTGGTGGTGATGGTGGTAGCAACCGTGAGAGTTACGCCTACGGTCCTGACTGAGTTTTTCCTTTTTTTTTTTTTTTACATCACGAAAATCGTAATTATAAGAATTTTGTCTTTATTATTATTATTATTTTTAAAAGTTGCTAAAAGCGTTAAACGGCTTCTTTAATTGATATCTCTCTCTCTCTCTCTCTCGTTTTTGTTGATTTTTAACATTTTTTTTCCATTTGAAAAACGTTTATGGTTATTATTATTATCATTATTATTATTTAAAAACGTTTTCCGATTTTTTTTTCTTTTTTTTTTTTGGTTTTTTGTTTTTTTTTTTTTCCATTCCGGTTTCATTCCGTTTTTCTTTTGTTTCATTCTTCCCACTTGTCTCTCTCTCTCTCTCTCTCTCTCTCTTTCCAATATTCTCGGTTTTCGTCTTTCTCTCTCTCTCTCCCTATTGCTCTTTCTTTGTCTTTGTCTTACTCATTGTTTTTCTTTTTTGATGTTTCTTTTGTCTCTTTCTCTCTCTCTCTCTCTCTCTCTCTCTCTCTCTCTCTCTCTCTCTCTCTCGGCATTGTAATTATGTTTTCTCTTTTTTTTTTCTTCATTTTTGTTAAAAAGTTTTTAATAAGTGATTTGATTTTTTTTTCCTGTTGTACTTACATCGAAATAATTAAATTTTTTTAGGTTTTTCCTTTTTTTTTAAATGTTAAAATTTTCACGGTGTCTTAAACTAAAATCATTTAATTATCTTCAATTTTGTTTTTCTCGCCATTTTTCCATCATTTTCGTTTCTCTATTTTTTTTTACATTCTTTTTCTCTCTCTTCATTTTTCCTTTTTTTCATTTTTTTGTTCTTTCTCTCTTACTTTTTCCTTTTATTACATTTTCTTTTCTTTCTTATCAACGGCGGGGGTAGTATACTTTGAAAAGTTTTTAATTGAATTTTTAAATGTAATTTATAATAAAGTAGATTTTTAGTTTTTTTTTTCTTCTTTTTCTTTTCTTTTCTTTTTTAAATGAGACGCGATCATAATAAAAATCTAACAAATTAAAAAGGAAAAAAGGAATGAGAGAGAGAGAGAGAGAGTAAGAAAGAAAGAAAAAAAAAGAGAAACGAAAAAAAAACGCAAAAAAAGAAAAAAAAATTAGTTTTTATTAAATTGGGATTTTTTTTCTCTTCCTCTCCTCTCTTCTCTTCTCTCTTCCCTTCTTCCATCCCTTATTCTTTTTCTTCTTATTATTTTTTTTCCTCTTTTCTATAAAACTTTATAGCATTTTTCATTTGCTATAAAATTTTTAACTTTTTAATTTTTTTTTCTTTTTTTTTTTTTAAATGAAATGTGTTGGAAAAAGTAATAAAATAAATTTTCCCTTTTCTCTCTTTCTCTCTTTCTCTCTCTATTGTCTCCTTTTTCTTGTCTCTCTCTCTCTCTCTCTCTCTCTCTCTCTCTCTCTCTCTCTTCTGTTTTTTTTTTCGGGTTTCGTTTTTGAAATTTTTTATTTTTAAAAATAACAATAATAATAATAACGTCGACGACAAAATAATTTATTTTTATTGTTTTTAATACCTTTTATTTTTTTTTAGTGGCAAAATTGTTATCGATAAGAACTTTATATTATCAGTAGCAGGAGGTCTGCTAGTTAATTATTAGTCGGTTAAAAATGAAAGAAAAATTTTTCAAAATGTTTTTTTTTTCTCTCTCTTTTTCTCCCCCTTTACGGTTTTAAATGAATGATAAAATCAATGAATGATTGTGAATGACTGATTAAATCTTATTTAAATTAATAATAATAATAATAATTTTTTTTTTTTTGTGAATAGGTTCATTAGTTTAAATGTTTCGGGGGCAAAAAAAAAAAAAATTTTTTCCACGTATAAAAATTCATATTGTTTAACTCTTTTTTTTTTTTTTTATAAATCGGATAAAAAATGAATGAATGAATGGGTTAATTAATTAACTAATTCATTCATTCATTCGTTGAATGAAATTTAAATAATTAAAAAAAAAAATTATGACCAAGTCGTCGTCATTTCGCGAAATGTCGCGCTACGTTGTTATCATCATCATATATTATTTAATTATTACGTTAAACAAAATAAGAATTACGTAATGATTTGTGTGTTGTGTCCCTGCCACGGTCCTGCTATCTATCTTGTACCACTTGAATTATTTTCTAATGCTACGACATAAATAAATCACGTTGTAATTAAGTTAATATGGTTACATGCGTAATTTCTAATTAACCTTTGTGTTATCTATTCACAAGAGTTGACAAACGTATAAATTTTTCCAGGTTTCCCCTCCTCACCCCTTCCCTCTCCGACAGAGTAAAAGGTGACTAGCGATGATAAAAGGGAAGGAAAAAAAAAAAATTTGTCGTTTAAAATATCAGAATAATCGTGGTTGTAAAAATCTATTGTCGTTTTTTTTCTTCTTCTTCCACGATGATGAGTGTACGTACCATTCATCTTTTCGCACCGCAACCAAGCTGTCGTTGTCGTGTGTGCGGATGCGTTTGTTTGTTTCCGGACGTTTGTTTTAATGTCGTTTGCCAATTCGATGCGTGAATACAAAATTTTTTTTTCTTTATTATTTATGAGAGCCTGCGTGACGTGAAATAAAATTACGCATTTTTTTTTTTTTTTTATGGCGGACGCGAAAAACGATGGCGGCATCGACGAGAAATATCAAAGTCATATGTAAAAAACGGTTTCAATATAATATCTCCACGAGACGCTTGTATTTCCACGTGAAAAGATTTTATTTTTATTTTTATAATTAAAAAAAAAACGGCCATTACCTTCTGATAATAATAATAATTATTAAAACATTTATAAAAAAGGAAATGAAAACATCGATCGGTTTTTTTTTCTTCCGTTCTTCTTTTTAAATTAAATAAATAAAAAAAAAAAAAATTTTTTTCGGTTCGTAATTTTAATAATTAAATTTATTATTTAATAAAAATTATCATTATTATTATCATTATTATTAATAATTGTTATTATTATTAATAATGATAATGATAATAATAATTTTTAACTGGATTTTTTTTTTTTTGTTTCAAATCACTGTAAATTTAATTAATGCCTGAAGGTGGGCAGGAATAGGAGGCGAGGTGGGAAGTGGGAGGTGGGAGTGAGGGAGAGATTGAGGAGAAAGGGGAGGAGAATTCTTATGGATTAAAAAATTTTTGTTGCCGGATTTAATCTGAATTTAAATTTTTGATAGAATTAATTACAGATGGAAGCTTGCTTAGCTTTTAATTTTTTTTTCTTTTAAAGAAAATTGTCTTTAAAAAAAAATTTTCTTTTTTTTTTTCATTTTTCTCCCCGTTTTTACATTTTTTTATTCCCTTTTTTTCTTTTTTTTTCCTTTTTTTTTTAAATTAATTAGTGTTTCTTATTAAGGAAATCAAAGGAAAGTAATGAGTTTAACATATTTTTTTGACACAATTCAATTCCGTTGAAAAATTATTTTTTTTCATTGTAGCGTTAATTTAAAAAAAAAAAAAAAATAAAATATTTTTTCCATTTTTTTTCCTTTTTTTCCTTTTTGGCTCGATTAAGATTGTTGTTCGTTTGTTGTTGTTGTTGTTGTCGATCGTGTGTCATATTTTTTTTTTTGCGACGTTTTTTTTTTTTAATTTCCTTTCTATTTCGTTCCTTTCGTTTCCTTTACTGGAAGCCAAAATTAGTCATGGACTTTAAAGTTACGTTAATGTTTGGTGGCAGACCGCCAACCACCTTAACGACCAACCGAAAAAAACTTTTTTCCCCCCCCCCATTTTCATATTTTTCATCGGTCGTTAGTTTTCGGCTGTGTTCGATTCAATCACGACCATTATTATTATTATTATTATTATTTATTACCGTAATAATAAAATATTAAAAAAAAAAAAAAACAATTAATCATGTAACGTACGCTGTTAATGGATTCGAAATCGGTTTTAACAATTAAAAAAAAAAAAAAAATTACGTTATTATATTAACAAGTACGAAAAACAAATCAATCAATCAATCAATCAATGAATAGTAGTAGTGATAATAATAATAATAATGATAACAAAATGATGATTAATTTGAAATTTCGTCGTTCAATTAAATGGTTTTTTTTATTAAAAAAATAAATAAAAATAATTTTATTTATTTCTTGTCTTTTTATAATAATAATAATAATAATAATGGTTTCATCAATCAATAAAATATTACTTATTATTATATTAAAAAGAAAAAAGGGGAAAAGAGAGAAAAAGAGAGGGAAAAGAGAGAGAGAGAGAAAGTGAGATTAAAACAAAACCTTTTCTCAATCGTTGTTCATTTGTTAATTCATTAATATTTATTTATTTCATTTTTTTTTTGACGTCACTGTTACGTCACTTTTAATTTAAAGAAAAAAGGATCGGATTAAAGAGAGAGAGAAAGAGGGAAAGAGAGAGAGGGGAGAGAAAAAGGAAAGAGATGAAAATAAATTTTCTAAAAAAGTTTTTCCAACGTATTGATGCTTCCTATTCGAATCTGTTTTCAATATATATACAAAGTTTATAAGTTTTTTTTTTTTTTAATAAGATAATTAATATTCTCTCTCTCTCTCTCTCTCTCTCGCACACATATCAAAATGAAGGATTTATATTTATGTATATATGTATAGACATGAACACACGCTCACGCAATAACATTAAAATTTAATTTATTATATATAAAATAAAATAAAATAATTAATATTCATTCGATTTATATATAAAAAAAAATTATTAAAACGTGGTATTATAATATAATAATAATAATAATATTATTATTATATTATAAATATTCACCATGAGTCAATGAGAATTATTATTATTATTATTAATAATAATAATAAAACTCGAAGGTGCGAATTTTTTTTTTTTTGCATAAATTTATTTCTATATATGCTTATTACGAGTATATAAACCTCAAGGTTAATTAAAAATTTATACCTCTAGGTATATATATATATATATATACCTATTTATTTATTTATTAATAAATAAATTATCGTGATAAAATCGATTCGCGGTGTTTATAAAAAAAATAACTCTCATCATCATCATTATTGTTATTATTACATATTTGAAATTACTTTTGTGAAAAACGTCCGCCGACGATGATAGTAAATTATTCAGCATAAAATTTAACGACCATCGAATGTTTAAAAAATAAAATAAGAAAATAATAATAATTTACCCTTTTGTCTCCCCCCTCCTCTCCTCTCTTTCTCCCCCCGTCGCGAATATATAAGATGGGGAGAATCTCGTCAAAAATAATTTTCCGAAAAATGAAAAATATACGTGTACGTATGTATTATTATTATTGTTGTTGTTGTTATTTACGAGGTTTGTACTCTCTGACGTATGATAACGAATTTAGATTATTTAAAATTCACACGTTTATACACGCGCACACGTGTGTAAAACGTTTCCGCGATAAAAAAAAAACGTTAGTGTTGATGATAATAATAATAATAAAATTCGCGGTTTGTTTGTTTGATTAATTAAAAAAATAATTTTCGAATGTGAATGAAAGTAATTAATGATAATAATAATAATAATAATATTAATAATAATAATAATAATAATTCGTTGACTTCGTTATAATATTAATTCGAATAGAGAACGAGGGCGTTTTTTTTCTCTTTTATTACGATTATAAAATTAATAACGAGATTATTTAATAATAAAAAAAATATATATATATTAATGATAATAATGATGATGATGATAATGATGAAGATAATAATTATTTTAAAAAAAAAAAAATTCTAAGTTAATATACCTCGATAGAAAATAACTGATTTGAAAAAATCAAAAGGTTTCAAATGTTTTCTCACTCTTTCTCTCTATTTTGCTCTCTCTTTTTCTCAAATTTGAACAAACATAATAATAATAATAGCAATACTAATGATGATGATGATGATTTTTATTTGGTTTAAAATTTAAAATTATTTTCCCGAGTGTGTAAAAGAAATTTTGCATAAAACACAAACGAAATGAAAATGGATCGACTTTGGTAATAGTTTACAAAAAAAATAAATAAATAAATAAATGAAATTTGGCAACGTTGTTTATTTTTTTTTATTTTTACTTGAAATGAGAAAAAAAATTTTCCGATATAACAAAAAAAAGGGAAAAAATTAAAATAGAATGAAAGAAAAAAAGAGGGGAGGGAAAAATTGAAAAACAGTTTTTTCTTATTTTTTCTTTAGAATTGTGAAAAATCTGAATTTTCTCACGCGGAGTGTGGCAGGAGGGGAGGGAAACTGGGATCTGGGAAATCTTATATGCGAGAAAAAAAAATGGTGAAAGAGAATAAAAAGAGAGAGAGAGAGAAAGAAAGAGAGAGAATAAAAAGAAAATTTAATCTATACGTTTTTTTTTTGGAATATGATATTTAATATTATGGAAATTTTAGTATTACCTTACATTGATTGTTGAAATTTTTTGTTTTTTTTTTATATTTTCTTACGATTGTAGAAAAACGTCAGCAGAAGAAAATATTAATAATAATAATAATAATAATAATAATAATAATAATAATAATAATAATTACTGGGGAAATAGCAAAAATTTTAAGTGAAAAAAGAATAATGAGAAGGACGAATTTTGGGGAGAGAGAGAAAAAAAGGAAAAATCTCATTCGACGGGATGTAAATTATTTAAATTGCGAGAACAAAAAACAAACAAACAACAAACTGAATAACATACAAAAAAAGAAAAACATTGAGGAAAAGAGAAGGGAGGGAAGGGGTTCCTCACGTTTCCCAAAAAAAAAAAATTATCCCTCTTTCTCCTGGAAAAACAAAAAAAAAGGAAAAAACAGGATTAAAATAATTTTTTTTTTTTTCGTGAAATTTTTTAAATCGAATAACGAAATGAAAATATTATTATTATTATCATTATTAGTATTAGTATTTAATCGAGTTTGTTTTATTTTTAAACTTATGTTATGTTTTTTTTTAAATTGTTGTTTTGTTCATGTTTCCGGTTTTCTAGTTTATTCAAACAGCATCACTTTTATTTTTTCTTGGGGGGAGGCGGCGGCGGTTTCTTTTCTGTTGAGAAATTTCGTGGGATTTTATTTTATTTTATTTTTGTGAATTTCGTTGCATTTATCAATTTTTTCTTTACTCTCGTGAGAATCACGTAACAACACGTTTTGTTTTTTTTTCTTTTTCGTTTTATAAAAAACGAACAACATTGAAATTATTAAATCAAAAAAATTGTCATTCATGCCTTTTTTTTTTTTTTCGCATCATTTTTTATTTATTTTTATTTTTTCGACAATTTTTGTTTTCTTTCTTCTCTCCACAGTAAGAGGAGAAAGGAGGGAGGGGGAAAAGAAATTTTCTTCTATTTTTTGACAGTAATTGAAAAACATACAAAAACATAAAATATGCATTCGATAAAATTTTAAAATGTTTTCTATGTTTATATGTACATATATATTTATTTAACGTTGTTTTTACTGTTTGTTTATTATTTGTTTGTTGTTTGTTAACGAGAGAAAGTTGAATTGTAACAAATTATTTTGTTTGAGTGTGTTGCGATGGTGGTGTAATGGTGAGCATAGTTGCCTTCCAAGCAGTTGATCCGGGTTCGATTCCCGGCCATCGCACCAATTTTATTATCATTTTTTTTTTTTGTTTTATCAGTCCCCCAAAAAATAATCGTGGAAATCGTTCGTTCGTAAGCTAAACAAAGTATTAAAATCATTGATCGTTATTAAAATTGTTTTTTCATTTTTTGATGAAGGAGTTTTTCCTTTTTAACCTTGGGCAAATTTCTTTCTTTTTTTTCCTTTTTTTAAAATTATAAAAACGTTATTTTTCTATCATCTTTTGACCATTTTCCCGATGAAAATTCTAATTATAAAATCCGATTAATGAATGAATCCGTTCAGAAAAGAAGATTTATAAATTTATATGTATGTACGTACGCATAAATATTTTCTATGAAAAGTTTTTATATTAGAAATATCTTCTGAGGGTATAAATTTAACCCTTTGACTTTCTTTAATTTAATGAATTTCAAATCGTTTTTTGAGAGGGTATTAAATTTTGATTTTTAACCGTATTATTATCATTATTATTATTATTATACAATCTTTTATATTATTATTATTATTATCATCATCGCCGCATCTATCAATTTATTTCTCTCGGGGGATATATTTTAAATTTTATTATCAATGATGAAAAAACTTTTTTTTTTTTTTTTTTTAACTCTTGTGATTTTTTTTTTTTGTTTTTCCATATGAAAAACTTTAATTTTCCGATACGTAATCAAACGATGTGAAATTATTATCATTATTATTTCGGGGGAGGAGGGAAACTATAATAATAATGATATTACCCGTTATTAAAGTTATTTTTACCAGATGACAAGACAACTCGTTAATCATTTCTCTTAGGAAAAAAGAAAAAAAATAATGATGATGATGATGATGATGATGATGTTAAGAGAGAGTGAGTGGGTGGGAGCGGGGTGGGGGAACGCGAGAGAGTGGGCGGGAAACGACGGATAATAAAGAAAATTAAATGAAAGAGAAAAAGAAAAAAAATTAATTACTGGATAATGTGTATAATGTAATTAAATACAAAAATAAAAAAAAAGTTAAAACGGAAAATGTATTTTTTCTCCAAAAAATAAAAATTTTTTTTTTTCGTCTTGTGTTTATTATACAATCGGCATTTAATTGTCTTCTGCTTCATTTGAATCCGTGGAACGTTTCGCACGATGTTTTTAACTGGAATTTTCTTTTTTAATTTTAAATTTCACCTGGAAAATTTTATCGGTTGTTTTATTAACTTTTGAAATTATCAGAGACTTTATCATCATATCGTCTGTAATTTTTTTTTCTAATAATTAAATTATTATTATTATTATTATTATTATTATTATTATTATTATTATTATTATTATTATTAATTTAATAAAACGATTAATCCGTTGAAAATTTTTTTAAATATTTTTTTTACATATATGTGTCATTTTTCGCTCTGGAGAAAGATAAAAAAAATAATACTTTGTTAAAAAAGTAATAAAAAACAAAAAATTATTATTATTATTATATCATTTATTTATTTATACGGTCGACACGACGGGGGGTACGAGGGAGGGTGGAGGGAGGTGAAAAAGAAAATTTATTTTATTTCATAACTTAAACGACAAAATTAAAATGGTTTCGTTGTGTTATCGCGTCCGGAAACATCTGTCGCAAAAGGTCGAAACGAACAATCTTTCAACTTTTATCTAGTTTTCCAAAAAAAAAAAAAAAAAAAAATTTAATTAATAATTTTTTTTTTTTTCGTACCTGTCAATAACATTATTTATTTTTCTTTTCGGGTGGAAAAGAGGGGGGAAGATGGAGAAGAGGGGAGGAGTAAAGTACCTCCAGATATCTGGAAGGCGTGTTTTGCATTATTTATTAATAATTAATTAATTTTTTTTTTTTTTTATATTATTCTTCTTTCTCCATCTTCTTCTATTCCAAAAAAAACCAGTTTGTTTATGTTTTTTTTTATGTTTATTCGAACGTAACTTTATAAATCATTTGTTATTATTATTATCATTATTATTATTATCATTAATTATTTTTCTTTTTTTTTACAGGTAAGAAATCAATAAGAGATGAACGTTTTTTATTTTAGAGAGAAAAAAAAAGATGGCGTCCTGCGATGGTATTGCAAGTACTTGTTTTTATTTATTATTATTATTATTTTCATTATTATTATTATTATTATTGGGGAGTGAGATCGATTGAAAAAAAAAAGTGATGAAATTTATTTTAGTTTTTTTTTTTAGTTAATTAGTTTATTAGTCGTTGTTAATTAACAATTTAAAAGGGATTTATTGGTAGTGTGAAACTAAAACGACGAACAAACGAACGAAAGAACGAACGGACGAACAAACAAACAAACAAACAATCGAAGAACAATTTTCGAATTCTCGATCCTCGTCGAAAAAGGAGAAAAAAAAAATTCTGTTTTTTTTTTTTGTCCTCCTGCTTATCTCTTTTCTCCCTTCCCCTCTCCCCCCAATTCAATGCCCTCCCCGCCCCCTTATTTAAACCCTTTTCGTCCTTTTTCGTTATCATTTTCCCCGTTTTTTAGGTTAAATTGTGCGAAATGACAAAAAAACAAACGAGTGGAAAACGATTTGGCATTTTTTTTTTTATAAAGAGTAACGCGAACCGTGACGGGACGATGATGATGATGATGAAAAAACATAAATTTTATTATTATTATTATTATCCGACTTCCTTCCTCCCTTCCTTCCTTCCTAAATCTTCCCTTTATCAAATCACATCTGTGTATAGTTTTTTTTTTTTACGATTCCAAAAAAGCAGAAGAAAAATGTTTCGAACTGGATTAAAATATTAAAAAGTTTTTTTTTTTTCTCTTCTCCTCTTCGTCTTTTTATTCTTCTTCTTCTCCATTTTAGATTTTTGATTTTATTGACATCGACATTTCCGTTGTAAAAAGCAATTGACAACTTTCTCTCTCTCACTCTTTCTCTCTCTCTCTCTTTTTATTATCTCGATAAATATTAATAAGTTATGTATTTTTTTTTTTTTATAAAAAATTTTTTGACGTTCGATCGTCGTAAAAAAACTTTTTTTTATTTTTTTATTTTCGTCTGCTTTTTTTTTTTTAAATAAACCGTTCGCGCGAGCGTTTCCCCATCACGAAAAATTAACAATAATGATAATAAAATCAGACAAACGATTTCATTAATTAAATATTTGCTAAAAATTTCTCTTTTCATTTCCGGTTTTGATTAAATATAATATTTGTTTTTCTTGTTTACGAGAGGAGAGGGAGAGAGAGAACGAGAAACGAATTTTTAAAATCCGGATATTAAACCTCTTCCCTTCTTCTCTACCCTCCCCTCCCTTGGTTCGTTTTACATACACGCTCAAACGCACGCACACACGCATTTTTTTTTTTTTTTTAAACGATTCAGTTATCGAATTGGTGATTCCTCATCCCGTGGAAAAAAAAAGAATTCGACAGATTCGGGAAAAATCGATTGGAAACATGAACGTGTCATTAGATTCGTGTTTTTTTTTTAAATTGGTCGAAACTGGAAAAGAAAATTTTCCTTTTGTTTTTAATCCTTCTTCCGACGAATTTTTCCACAGTTAAAAAAAAACAATAGATGACATTGGTGAAAACAATCGTCGTGGAAAAAGAATGATGATAATAATAATAATAATATTAATAATAATTTTTTTCGGATTTGTTTTTTCGCACACGTCGTGAAAAGTGTAAGTAACGCCGGAAGCATTTTGTCAAAATCTTTTCCATGATTTAAAAAAAAAAAAAAAAAAAAAAACTGGAGAAAGATTGAATTGGAAAAGAAAGAGAGAGAGAGAAAGAGAGAATGGGGGAGGAAGAGAGAAGGGAGGAAAGGGGAGGGAAGGGAAGGGAAAGGGGAGGAAAATCAAACGAAATAATAATCACTGTTAAATTTTTTTAGGTTTTTTTTTTCCTTTTTTCCTTTTTTTATTTCACTCGTCTTCTGCTTCTGAACTTTATTGAACTGAAAAATAAATATATATATAGATATAGATATACGTTCGCGAACGGAAAGGAAATAAATGGGAAAAGGAAATGAAAGAAAAAAAAAAAATAAATAAATAATTTTTTTTTTTTTCGAAAAGCGAGCGAGGAAAATTTTTTTTTTTTTTGTTTTTGGAAGAAAAAAGAAAAAAAAGAAAAAAAAAGGAAAAGCTAGAATCGAAAACTAAAAAAAAAATTGATAAAGAGGAAAAATTTTTTTTTTCTTTTTTTTAAGGCACTCATAATGCGGAAAAGTGAAAATCTTAAAAAATGGACGAAAATTTTCTTTTTTTTCTCTCTCGTAAATTTTTAACGTCGCGTTGAAGTTTTCGATTTTTTTTTTTTTGTTTTATTTTTTCCAAACAACTGTTTCCGGTGTAAAATATATATTTTATACAAATTCGTTTCGTCTCCCCTCCTCCTCCTCCTCCTCCTTCCCACCCCTCTCCTCACCTTTCTCTCTCTCTTCCCCTTCTCGACTTGTTTTTTTTTTTTTTTTTAAATAAAAATCATTATTATTATCGTTCGTTGATCCTTTTATTTTTATCTAATAATTATTTTCTTAAGGACGAAATAAATGAATAATAATAATAATAATTGAGAGAAAATTAATTTTTGACGGTATCGAAATTTCTAGATAACCTTTTACACTCTTAAAATAATATTATTTTAAGAATATTAAAGTTTGAACAACCGGCTAATTGTCGAACGAAGAAAGGTTTTTTATGAAAAGGAAGAGAATTAGCAACGAACGGAAATTGGTTGTGGCCATCTTTTAATTCTTATTTCCTTCCGGAAATTAGGGGGAGGTGAGGGAGGGAGTAGAGGAAAGGGAAAGAGAAGGGACTGAAAGAAAAGGACTCCGAGTTTAAAGTCTTCTTCTTAATAAAAAAAAAAAAAGTAAAAGTAAATGTTATTTTAGGAAAAATTTAAATGTTCACTTGTTTTCTCTATCTCTCTCTCTCTCTCTCACTTACACGAATTTTCCTCCTATCTGTTTGTTTGTTTGTCTCTCTCTCTCTCAAAGGTTTTAGTTTTGTTTCCCCGATGAAAAGGGATCAATTAAGAATCGATGAGAACAATTTAAGAAATTTTCAGTTGTCGCATGAGCGTGTTTTTCTCTCTCTTTTTCCCACGCTTTGAAAACACGAATTCACGCATTTGTTTTCTTTGTTTTTTTTTTTCGTCTGCTTTCGATTAAATTTTTTTTTTATTTTTGCGTTACGTAAATGATTTTGACGTTGCCGTTTATCGTTGTTGGGAAGAAAATAATTTTTTTCGTTTTTCTTCGTTTCGAAATCGAATTCGAATTGTTTCTTTTTGTTTTATGACGTCAGCAAAGAAAACCTGAAAAGAAATAAATAAATAAATCAGGGAGGTTAAATTTTAAATAAAAAATTCAATGGGAAAAATTTTTTTTTTTTTTTTCATCGGAAACGAAAAAAATCAATTTTTGAAGCATGAAAGAAAAAAATTTTTTTTTCGAAGTGAATGAGGATCGGTCGATGGGGGAGGGAAGTAAGCGAGAGGGGGAGGTTAAAAAAAAAAAACTTGAATGAGTTTTATAAAAATTTAATGAAGAAAATCATTAAATAAAAAAGGATGGAAACCGGTTGGGTTTAGTTCAGTTCGGAAAAAAAAAGTTTTTGTTTTCCAGTTTTTACGTTTTTTTTTTTTTTTGTTTTAAAATGAAAAAATTGTTGCAGCAGACTTTTAAAAACATGAGAGGACACGTGCGTGCGGCGGAAAGGGGGGCAGAGGGGGGAGAGAAAGAAAGGGTGAACCCAATGCAAAATGCACAATTTTTTAAGTTTTAAATTTCTTTTTGTAAACGTTTTAAAAAGTCGAATTTAGTTTGTTGTTTTTAGTCCTTTTTTTAACTTATCACATTATCTACACAAAAACCTGAAATTTTTTAAATTAAAAAAATGGGGGGAGGGGGAGGGGAAAAGATAAAGGTTTAAGGTTTTTTTTTTTTTAAAAAAAAATTAATTTTATTATATAATCCTGTGAAATAAAATGTCAAAAAATCGTTTAAACGTAAACCGCGTCATCGTCGTTTTTACCTGTTTTTCGGTTGTTATTTTTATCTTTTTTTTTCGAAATAATAATTCCTTTTCTTCGTTTCGCCCCCTCCCCTCCATTTGCCCCCCTTTTTATCCTTCCACACTCTCGCTCACACACAGTAAAAACCTTTCGTTTTTTTTTATCCCATTTTTTTTTTTTTTTTTTGAAGTTTATATCTGGAAAGAATTAAATACCTCACGCACTTTTCCGTTTTTAGAATTATAGGATTTTCGACTTAATGCCATTCAAAAAATGGTAAAATTACGATGAGAAGGCGGCGGTGGCGGCGGCGGCATACATATACAAGCCTTATTATTGTCATTTTATTTTCCTATTTTCGTTCTTTTCATTTTTATTTTTTTTTAAACTCCCCTCGTTGTCGCTTTTTTTCCATCTTCTGCTTCTTTTACGATCGCACGCGCGTATGTGTGTGTGCGTACGTGCGTGTGAATGCGTATAAATACTTCATTTGAATTCTCGACAAGTTGTACGGGGAGGTTCAATTACTCCCTTGTTTAAATTTGTTATTCTTAGGTGAAATATTCGGGGGGTTCAGGTGGGTTTTTTTTTGAAAATTTTTTGGCGGGAAATTAATTTTTTTTTCGCTGATAAAAAATTTTTCCCTTTTTTTTTTTTTTAAAACGATCGAATAACACAAATAATTACAAAAAAAAAATGAAAAACGATATTGTTTTATGCTCTTGCGTTGTGGCATCCCTCATCAATCATTTTGTAAAAGAAAAGGTGGTTTAAGGGTAGTAACAGATGGGGTATAAGCAGGTGATCCTTGTTAAGTGGTTATAAAAACCCACCCTATTGACCCACGTGACTGACTCTTATGTATTCGCGTACGTCTGTTGTGATAAAAGATAAAAAAAAAAAAAAATGAATGCCAGGTGGTAAAAGGAAAATAAAATCATTTTATAAAAAAAAATTTTTTTTTTTTTTTTTAAAAAGAACGAAACGACGACAGTTAACTTTTAACGAAACCGTGTCAAAATAAAAAAAAAATTAATAGTCTGCTAATATTTTATTACTCATTAAAAAAAAAAAAAATTTTGTGGTTTCTCTACCAACCATCATTCATTGATTACCCGAAGACACGCCGAAGAATTTTTTTTTTTTTTCATTAAAAAAAAAACAAGTTTTTTTTCTTAATTTAAATTTTATATTTGACTTTTCTTTTTTTTTCGCATTCACGCATTCATTCATTAAATTTTGTTTTTTTTTTTTTTTTTTTTTTTTTACTTCTTTATCTTCTGCTTCGGTTGTAATAATAATAATAATAATAACATTTCATCATCGGCTTTAATATTACTAAATTACACGCATTAATTAATGACAAACTTTTATAATTAAAAAAAAAATTTAATTAATTCGTTCGTTTGTTCGTTCGTTCGTTAAAAAAAAAACATGAAGAGATTTACGAATGAAATCATTCCATTTAAAAAAAAAAAAAAAAAGTGCTTAATAATAATAATAATAATGATAATAATAACAGTAAGAGAAAATGGTCGCGTGGGATGAAAACTTTTGAATATCGAATTCATTGATATTATTATTGTTTCTCTGAACTCATTCCAGAATGAAATATCTATCGATTTTGGAATGAATGGTTTAGAAAAAAAAAAAAACTTGTCGTTATTGACGACGATAATAATAATAATGATAATAATGATAATTTTAAATAATTTAGTCGTGTTGAAATAAGATTTTTTTAAAAATAAATGTTGATACTGAACTATGGGTCGTCGTTATCACACGAGTCGTCACGGTTTGTTCAGAACAATTAAATCAAAAAAAAAAAAAAAAAAAACCTGCGAATGAAATGACTGACGTCATTTTAAATAAATAAATATGGTTGCGAGAGAGAGAGCGAGAGGGCGATATTAATAATGTAATTTTTATCTTTTTCGTGACCGTTTTCACGTCCGTATATATATATTATATATATATATATATATATTATATTTGAAATTTCACACGCGACGTTTTTGCGACGGTAATTTTTCTTTTTTTTTTTTCCTTTTTTCCTTTTTCTTTTCCATTCTTTTCCTTTTACAAGACTTAAAAAATGTTATACATTTTACTTATGGTTAGATTAACTTGACATTGGGTTATAAAAAAAAATAAGGAGCCATTAAAAGTTGCGGAGGTTTGGTTTTTCTTTTTTCTTGCAAAAAGGTTTTCCGTTTAGTAACCCCCGTCACTTTTAAAATTACCCACTTAACTATCTACCTACCTATCTACCTAACTGACTTTGAAATTTCTATTCTTTGTGTTATTATTATCATAATCCGCCATTTTGTTGTTGTACTCGTAGTTTTTTATTTATATTATGACGTTGCACGCAAACGAATCGCGTTGTTTTTTTAATAAGAGTCCGCGTCGGAAATGAATTTAAGACGAGGATTTTCATATAACACGATAACACAGGAAAATGTGGGGGAGTACATTTTTAAATGTGTTGCATTTTATGTGCAGAATTTTGAATTCCGTTTCACGAAGAAAGAAAGAGAGAGAGAGAGCGAGTGTAATAACGACAGGGGTTTGTTTAATATCCAAAAATCATATCTATTATCTTTTGAAAAAGGAAAGAGAGAGATAGATAGATAGAGTTTAATTTTCCTTTTATCTATTTTCGAATTTGGACAAGTTATTACTTTTGCTCACGAAAAGACGGCAAAATAGAAAGAGAAAATTTTAACTCCTTTGAGATTAAAAGTTGTCCGTTAAAATTTCAAAGCTTTATCAAAATCCTTCCTCGAGGCAAAATTTGCTAGAAGAAAAAGAAAAAGAAGAAGAAGGAATTATCGTTTGGCGAGATATAAAGAGAGAGAAAATCTCGACAAAAAAAAAAAAAATTTAATTATACATTTGAAGAAAATCGGGGAAGAATTTATTCAAAAAAAAAAAAAAAAAAACACGCCGCAACCGCCACCGTCGTCGTTACCGCCTTGACAACATTCTCGTATGTGCGCAGGTACACGAAACGGCGGTTATTCAGGTAGATACGCACCGCACACCTTAGAAAAAGAATCGAATAAACGATTTAAAAAAAACTTTTATTGAATTTAAAACGTTATCGAAATGCAAAAGAGGTCAACGACATGAACACGAGTGCGTAAGGTTGTCACGAAAAAAAAAAAAAACTTGGATGTTAATTATAAGAAAAAGATGGAAGGGGCGGAGTGCTTCATCTTTAAAAGTATCAAGACGGGTTTTTTTTTTTTTGCCAGGTTGTTTGTTGTTCCAGCCACCCAGACCCGAAGCTTAGTTATATTTATTTGACCTGAGTTTGTTCTTTTAAACAAACTTTTATTTTCCATTTTAAAAATGGCGGTTTTCAAATTATACACACATTATCAATTTTTTTTATATGTAAAAGAATGGAGAGAAAAGAAAAGAAAAAAAAAGAAAAACAAGTTAAAAATGGAAGTAAACAGTTTTAAATTACCCTTATCTAAAGGACTCCTGAAGGAATATCACTCAACCTTTTATTCGACTTGAGTTGAAGTGGAAGCAGCAGCACAATATTTAAACAAATAAGATACGCTGGAGAACAATATAAAGGATTTTGGACGGGAAAAAAAACGTTTTCAACCCCCCACCCCTCTCGCTCTCTTTTCACTGACAAATCCACATTTTAGGCTATTATCAAAGATGTATTTGTCTCTTGGGTTTAGGCTTTTCCAAAACAAATGTTTCCTTATTTTTTTATTTTCTTCTTCTTCTTCCTCCTCCTTCTTCTTCTCGTTTTGCGTTTTGTTTTTAAATGAGGGAGGGATAAGGGGTAAGGGAGCGTTGGGGAAAAAAGTTAATGAGCGAAGGGAGGGGGTGGTGGTAAAATGAATGAAAGTAATTTCAGTAACGTCTACCGCTGATTAAATCGCTAACTTGTTTAAATTTTTTTTTTTTTTTTTAGGCATTTAAAAGAAAAATTACCGAGTAATTTAATTTTTTTTTGGTGGTAAAAAAAGGGGGGAGGAGAAAATGCATGTGTGTTGGTAGCCTTGTCACGAGTGAATATAAAAATAAATTTTTTTTTTTTTTTTTTGAAATTGCCCCGAATGTATTTATAACCTTTTACGTCGTCGACGTTCAAGGTTTAAAAGGTAGAAGGAAAATCGAACGTCGTCGTCGTCGATGATGATGATGGTGATGAGTTAATATTAAAATAACATTTTGAATTTTTTTTTTTTTTCATTTTCACGGGTGAAATTAAAATTTTACGTTTTTTTTTTTTTCTGTTCTTTTGTCCGTGACATTTAGCGGAAAATATTAAAAATGATAGATTTACTTTAAATCAAACCAATATTAAACGTGATTAGTGCTGCATGAACGAAATCAAAACCGAAAAGAACAATTTCCAACAGTAAAATTACATTTTTTAAAATTTTATTTTAAAGTTTATCCAGGTGAAATAATCGTTTTTGATGACTTCCTACCAATTCCCTACCAATTCCTTTTATTACCCATTGTGTGTGCGTCATGAAAATCAAAAGCGAAAAAAAAAAAAAAAACGATTCGCATTCATTGTGATTCATTTCTCTCTCTCTTTCTTTCTTTTTTTCTTTTCTTTTTTAATATCTCCTCCTCCCCTATTCCCTTCCCAATTCCTATTCCCTTTCTCCCCTTAAAAAAAACCAAATCGACCCTTATCTTCTTATATTTTTTTTCCCTTTCGTTTTTTTTTTTTTCGGTCATAATTTTCGGCGCGTAAATACTCGCGTTTTAAAAAGTTTTTTTCTTTTTTTTTTCCATGAGGTTGACAAGCGTGAGTTTTAATAAATTGTTTAAAGGGAAAATGGAAATGATAATAATAATTTTATTTTTTATTTTTCGGGGGCTTATTTTTGCATTTGACATTGTTATGAAACGAGTTTTTCTTTTTTTTTTTTTTGTAAATGACTTTTTCGTTTAAAATAAAAAAAAAAATAAGGCGAGGGTTAAACTTTTTTTTTTTTTAAAAAAATGTGTATGTGTACATATATTATTGTGTCAAAAAACTTTTGTATGTTTTTAAAATATTATTTATTACTTTTTTTTTTATTGGGGGGGAGGGGAAAAAAGTTTCCAGAAAAACAAACAGAATTATTTATTTATTAATATGTACGTGAAAATTTTTATTTTTTTGTAATAGCTCGCGAATGGATAATTTAAACAATAAAAAAGTTACACGCGTAATTTTTTAAATACGATACCGTCGGCCATTTTTTTATGTTTCCCCGTCTCATCCCCACACCAGCGACCTTCCTCCCCCTTTTTTTTTTGTTAATTTTTACCATAATTACATAAAATAATTTTTTTTTTTTGACTGTCACCGACAACGACGACGACGACATCGACGTCGACGTCGAGGAGGAGGAGAAGGAGGGGAAAATTTAAATTTATCGATTACGAATTGTAGTATAAAGCACGTGTTTAAACGCACGTGGGCGGCCACGTGTTTCGGGGTGATATAATAATAATTTTACATCACGATTTTTTTTTCTCTTTCGGTTCCTTTTCATTTGATTTGTAGTTTTAGTTTGTATTTATTTATTTATTTTTTTTTTTTGTTTTTAGCCCTCCGACATTGTTTCTCTCTCTCTCTCTCTCTCTCTCTCTCTCTCTCTCTCTCTCTCTCTCACTCACTCTCTTTTTTTTAAATAATAAGAGAGTAGTGTAATTTTAAATTACGATCGATAAAATAAAAGTTATAAAATAACAGTTAATTTATTACTAAAAACAAAAGTCAAAATCATGAAAACAAAAAAAAATTGAGAAGCGATCGACTCCTGTAAAATATTATTTCGTCAAACCGCAATACTCGAAAACCCTGTTAAATAATAATAATAATAATAATAATATAATAATGCGAAACGGGTTTGAATATTTGTAATATATCGCGAAAAAAAATTACGTGAGTAAAATATTCGTTTAACAGGTAGTAGTAGTAGTAGTAGGACACGCGCATTCACGCACGCACCCACCCGCAAGCAAGTTTTTACGCAAAACAAAACAAAACAAAAAAAAATTTTTTTTTAAACAAAAGGTTGCCGCCGCCGCCCTACACCGATGTGCGTGAATTCCATCCATCCAGATTTTTAATTATTACTCCAGGGATAAAAAAAAAAAAAAAAAGTTTAAAAAAAAAAAAAATTAAATTAAATAAAAATGCCGTAAACTTAATAATAAATAATAATAATAATAATGATAATAATGAATTAATTTTAAAGTTTAAACTTTACGCAAAACTTTAAAATTTAAATTTATTTTGTTTTTTGTTTTTTTTTGTTTTATTTTTATTTGTGGAGGGGAGGGAAAAGAGGGAGGAAGTAAAAATGGGAGGGAAGGAGGAAGGAAAAGTGGGAGGGAAAAAAAAGTAAAAAATGTAGGTGGGGCGGGAAAAGACGACGGATATAGGAATAAGAATAAGGAGAGGAAAAAAAACAAATATTATTAATAATAATTTCCATTCGACATTTTCTTCTTCTTCTTCTTCTTCTTCTTCTTATTATTATTATTATTATTATTATTATTATTATTATTATTATTATTATTTGTTTTAAATTTTCGTATTATGATTCGTACGTTGACCTAGAGTTGGGGTTAATTTTTGAATCGGAAAATTTTTCACTGGTAAACTAAAAAAAACCCCCTCATAAATTTAATTTTTGAAACTGGATTTTACTTACGTAAGGGTGGTGCGCTACCCTAAGAACCCCTACAAACCCCTACGAATTCCGAATGCTATCGAGATAATGAAACTGATTATATTTGGCTTTGTTAAAAACCAAAACCGTGAGGTGGAGAGGAGGGGGTAACTAACTTTAATTAGAGGGATGATAAATAAAATTTCTTCCACCATCTTTTTTTTTTTTTTTTAATAAAATCTCATCTGTCTGGAAAAATAAGTAAGGAGACAATAATAAGTATTATTATTATTATTATTATTTTTTAAAATTACATACAATGGATTCGTTATTTTACTTATACCCGAGTTTTATTTATATTTTATTATTATTATTATTGTTGTAATTATAGATAATGAAAATTATAACGTGACCTTACTAACTATATATAACCTTTTGTATATGCATTTTTAATTTTATTTATTTTTACCTTTTTTTAAAAAAAAAAAAATGAAAGCGTAACCTTTAACACAGCCTTTTTTTTTAATTAGATCCTTTCTCTCTCTCTCTCTCTCTCTCGCTCTCTATCTCTCTTTTCAACTTTTTTTTTCTTTTCCTTACTCCCCCCTTCTCTCTCTTTCTCTCTCATCAAATTTTTAGTTTTTTTTTCAATCGTTTCGAAATTAATTTGTTGTATTAATTAATATTGGAAAAGGTTTTGGTTGTTTGTTTGTTTGTTTCGTTTGTTGGAATCCCTTGTTAAAAAAAAATAATTGTTTGTCAAATTAAACGTATTTTCCAATCGATTTTGTATCATTATTATCATTATCATCCGCGTTGGTGATGGTGTCAACAAAAAAAATTTGTAAAATGGTGTAAACGAGGTGGTAAAATTGGGTTGAGGGGTGAGGGGGGAAGGTGGTAAATAATAATTTGAAAAAGAAAAAGAAACGGTAATTTTTAAAATTAACTTTCGTTGTAATTATAATTATTACAGGCGTTCGCTTTATTTTTTTTTCCCCCGTTCGCGGTAACAAAAAAAAAGTTTCCATTGTTAAAGTTTTTAATTTAATTATAATTTTTTCGTTTTTCATTAAAAAACTTTTTTTTTTTTAGTGACGTTCCCGGTTAAAAACGCGGGAAAATAAGAAAAAAATTATTATTATTATTATTATTAGTTTTAATATTTGTTTTCTTTTTAATTTAAATCTACTATTTTTATTACGTAATTTTTTTTTACTATAAAAAAAAGGGGAAAAAATTATTACTTATGACTTCATACAAATATTATTAAAAAACGCGCGTTAACTCGTTTTTTTCTTGCAATTTTTCATTTTTTTTTCCGGTTGTTTGTTTGTTGTCGTTTGTCAATTTGTTAAATCGTTAAACATTAAATAATAATAATAATTAAATTTAATTTTTACATTATTCGTTACTACTCGAGACACATTCGTTGCTGTTGTTTTTGTTGTTGTAAAAAAAACTGACTCATTCCCTCGAACGGATTCTGTTGGGATGGGGTAGGAAGAGAGAGGGGGTGAAAGGATAAATGAAGGCGTATTACTAACCATCAAATAGAAAGAGAGAGTGAGAAAGAGGCCTAAAAACAAAACGTCAACCCTTTTTTTTTTTTTTAATAGCATACAAAGATTAAAGGTTTTTTTTTTTTTTTTAAAAATGGAGGATGTTTGGCGGTTTAATCCGACATTAGAATATATACGAATGAAATCCCGTATATATACATAGAGATAAGTATTCGTGGGCGCGTGCATGTTAGTATATATCAAATTACGCGACCCTTTCGTATGTGTTCGTGTAATCTACCCTATTTCATCGAATCATTGTTGTTTGTTACTTTGCCGCTGCCGCCGCCGCTGCCGCTTTTTTTTTTTAAATTTAAATAAGGCGTTCGCGACGGGAGCATTAAATAATTACCGCCTTTTTTTTTTTACTCTTTGTTTTGTTTTTTACGGTGTTGCATGTTTTTTTTTTTTTTTTTTTTTTTTTTTTTTTGCGAAAATGTCGCATAAATGCAAATGTTATTATTGTTTAGTTACACGATACGCGTCAAAAATTACGTCCGACCCGCCCCACTTCCTCCTCCTTCCCGCCAACAATCCGCTTTCTGTCTTTATTTAATGCGTGCACGAAACATGTGAACAAACATTAACAAAACCCGTGAATTTTTTTTCTTTTTTTCTCTGGAAAATTCTGGAAAATTTTCTTATCCGAACCTGAAAATGCTTTTATTTTTTATTTATAAATATATATTAAACAAAATTTTTATTTATTTTTTTTTCGGTTTCGTCGGTTTTAAAAATAAAACTTATTATTATCATTATTATCTTGGTATAAATAAAAGCTTCTGCTTCGTCTTCTGCTTCTTCTTCTTTTTCATTTTATGTAAAAGAAAAGTTTAAAAAAAAAAATTTTTTTTTGTTTATATAAATCGTTTTTCGATTGCAATTTACCAACGAATACTTAAAAACTTTTCTTTTTTTATAAAAACTCAAAGAAAAGTTTTTAAATAGTTTTATTATTATTATCATCATCGTTTTTTTTTTTATCTTGGTTGCTTTCAACTTCCCTTTCTTTCTTTCTTTTCTTTTACTTTTTTTTCCTGTCTTTAAAAAAAAAAGTTTTAATAATAATAATAATAATAATGAAAAAAAACCTGAATTGAATTAAATTGACCAATTTTGACGTAAATTTACATTTTTTTTTTTTACATAAATTAATTAACGTCTTATTATTTAATTTATTAATTATTATTATTATTTTTTATTTAATGGATTTAATTTTTACGTCGTTTGTTTGTTTGTTTTTGTTTGTTTTTTTATCTTTAAAAAGAAAAAAGTTTTAAAGTTTTTTTTTTTTCTATAAACAAAAGATTTTTCGTGAAAAGAAAATTTTTGGTTTTTTTTTTTTTTTTTAAAATAAATTCTAACAAGCATTATTGTATGAATTGTGAATTTATTCATTCCTTCATTCATTCAATCATTCATTCAATGACTGACTCATTATTATTATAAATATTTTTAAATGAAGGTATTTTTTGTTAAAAAAAAGAAAAATATGAGGTAGTTAGAAAAATGAAAAAAATGATAAAAATGGAAAAAAATGAGAAAGGAAAAAATTTTTCAAAGGGTTATTTATAATTTAAAACCGGAAATGTAAGAAAAATGGCAACGTTGGAAAATGATTTTTAAAAATTGTTTTTTCAAAAAATAAAAGAAAACAGATGTTATAATGTTGTTTGTTTTTAAAACGATTTGGAAAATTTCGAGTTTTTCTTTTTTTTTTTTTTTTTTTTTTAATTTCGTGTGATTTTTCGTCGGGTGGAAAACTTTTTTTTTTCGTACCTCTTTTGCTCCACCCCCTTCTCCTTCCCTTTCTTCCTTTTTACTCTCCCCTCCTCCTCGCAAAAAAAGAAAGAATTGTCGTTTTGCTAGAGGAAATTGTTCGAGGGTTTTGGCACCGATGAAACTTTTTTTCATTATTCGTTAATTTATTATGATGGTGGTGATGATGGTAATGGTGGTGACTATCGAAATTTAAGTACCACGTGACCTTGATCGGCGATAAGAATGATTTTATTTACATTTTGTTTTTGGATTTCGTATCAGACTTTTGATTTTTAAACTTAGATCGACTGGAGAAAAAAGTTCGAGTAATAGGAAAAATAAATTTTGACTGGAATTTTTTTTATTTTTACTTTTTATTCTCCAGAAATTTTTTTTTTTTTTTTTAATCGCATGGAAAACTTAAGAAAAAAAAAGAAAAAAATATTTTTAAACGTGTTTTTAAACAGAAAAGAAAAATTTCCGATTTCAAAACAAAAACAAAAAAAAAGGATAAAATATTTGTTTTCCGTCGGAAAATTTCTGTCGCCACAAAAAAAATAAATGTCGACGACAAATTTAATGTTTTCTAAATTTACGCGTCGCAATTTAAAAAAAAAAAAAAAAAAAAATTGTTTTTGTTATTTTATTTTTTTAAAGGAAATGGCAAAAATAAAAAAAAAAATTTATCATCGGTTTCGGTTGGAAAAAAAAAAAAAAAAAAAAAACTAGAAGACTTACAAGTAAATAAATGACGTGGCAAAAGAAAGAAAGAAAGAAAGAAAAAAAAGGCTAAAAAATAAAAAAGATGGATGGGGAAATTTTTTTCCTTTTTTTTTTTTCTTCCATTTCTTTTGCAAAAAGATTTCGTGTAAATAGAAAAAAAAAAAATCAAAATGGTAATGAACGAAGGGGGAAAAAAAGGCGGGAAGAAATTTATTATTATTATTGTTATTATCTTTTGAAATTTCTACGGTTTCTTCGCCAATTAAAATTTGATACATGTCAGCAGCATCCCCACTTTTCCCCCCTTTTTCCACTTCGGAAAAAGTATTCTTCTCCCCTTTAAATCGAGAATATTTTTTTTTTACGGTGGCACAAAAAAAAAAATTAATTTTTGTTTCTGGTGCCACGATGAAAAAAAAAAATAAATTCTTCAATTTATCATTTTAAATATTAAAAAATGATAATAAAAAAAATATATATATTTATGATATGACTATTATTATTATTAATAATAATAAAACTTTTTATTACGTTTCCAGTATTTTTCTTCAGTTTTTTTTTTCTTGAAGGAAATATTTTTGTTTTTTTTAACTTTTTATTATCGTTATCATCATCATCATCATCATCATTATTGTTATCATTTGGGGCAAATTTTTTTTTTTTTTTTTGGAAAAAAATAAAAGCGGAGGAGAAATTTTTGCCATACGTATGTGATCGTGGGAAAAATCGAATGTTTTTCTCTCTCTCTTTCTCACTCTCTCTCTCTCTCTCTCTTTTCTAGAAGAAAAGAAAAAAAATATTTCACTTTTTGACTCGTGTTTGTTTTTCCGTTTCCTTTTTTTTCCTTTTCTTTCCTTTTTTTTCTATAAAATTTTCTACTTTTTGTTTTATTTACGTTTTGATTTATTAAATTTTTTTCCCAAGTTTCAAAAAAACAAAAAAAAAAAAATTAAAAAAATTTTTTTTTTGTTGTTTTTAGAAAAATTACCGCGAAAAGGTAAAAATTTCAAAAAAAAAAAAAAATTTTCTTTTGCTTTTCATTCTTCTCACAAAAAAAAAGGAAAAATGCGATGTTAATAACGCGTTAGAGAGAAAAGGAAGGTTTTCAATTCGTAAAAAGGTTTTTTTTTTTTTTTTTAGTGAAAATAAATGTATTTTGCGGTTTCTCGCTCTTAAAACCCTTCCCCCCTTCCCACGCACACACGCACGCGCACATGCATTTACTTATACACAACGCGATCGTATTCAACATATTATAAGATTTCGTAGTGGAAAAAAAAAAAAATCGACGAAATTACAACGCGTCTGTTTTTGTAAAATATATGTAAAACGCTTTACGTTCTTTTTATTATTATTATCATTACTAAATTTAATATATGTAAATGTTTAATTTTATGTTATGTTTTTCCTACGTTGGAATTTTCTCTGTTTTTTTTCAGCTCTTTGTTTTAATTACGTTTCCGTCACGAAAGGTTTAAAGGTGAAAAAGAATAAAAAATAAAAATGGCGGATCTAATAATGTGTTTAATTATATCGAAACGAGAAAAATATTTAGAGAGAGAGAGAGAGAGAGAAAAAGAGAAGAAGATTTTCCGACAGTTTTTTCATCCGGAATGAAAAAAAAAGATTTTTAACTCTTACATTTTCTTTAAAATTGTTTCTCCTTCCTTCCTACCCGTTCTAAAAAGGATGAAAAACAAACAACAATAGCAACAACAACATAAAACTTAATTTCTAAGTGCGAAATGTTGTTTATTACGCATGTTTTTTTTTTGTTTTCGTTCGGTAATAATAATAATTATTATTATTGCTTGTTAGAAAAAAGTCGTGGTTTTTATTAGGTTTTTCGTTCGTGTCAATAGAATATTTTTTTTAAAAATATTTTTTTACAGAACTAAAAAAAAAAAAAAAAAGAAAAAATGAAAAAACTGTCATTTTTTTTTTTTGGGAGGGGGAGGAAGGAAAGAGGAAAGAAAAAAATCGTTTTTATCTCAGTCTGATCAAAGAATAATCAACATAATAATAATAATCATAATAATAATCATGATGCCAACATTGGAAAAAAATTTCTTTTTTTTTTTGAAAAACTTTTCTTTTTTTTTTTAATAACAAACATAATGAAAGGTTTTTTTTTTTTTAATTAAATTAAATACTTTTTTTTTTATTTAAAACTTGTTTAACAATTTCCCTATTCTGGAAAATTCGAAAAAAGGAAAAAGAAAATAAAAACAAAAAAAAGAGAGAAAGAGAAAGTAAGAGAGGAGACGAAAGTAAAAAAAAAAGAAAAAATGGGGCAAAACCAACCCAGAGGAAATTAATTTTTTTTCTTTTTTCCTCCTCCCTCCCCCGGCTTTTCTTGGGCTCGATTTTGAAAATTTTTTTTTATTTTTATTTTTATTTTGTTTCTATTACATTATTTTTTTTTTTTTATAATTTTTCTTCATTACTTTTCTTTCCATTTCGTTTCCATTCTTTTCTTTAGTCTTTTTTTTTTTATAAATTTTATTCACGTACAGTAATAAATTGTTCCAAATGAATGCTTTGAGAATTATATATTATTCATTAAAAAAAAAAATTTTTTTCCCCTTTCATTTTTCTTCCTTTCTTTCTTTCTTTCTTTCTTTCATTTTTTTATTTGTTAAATTATTATCATTATCATCATCATCATTATCATCATTACTGCTGTGACTTTTCATTTCTCCTAATTATACATTTCCAATAATAATAATTATTTATTTATTAATTAATTTATTTATAGTATAAAAATAATTAATATGTTTGAAACTCTCTGTTTCTCTCTACCTCTCTACCCCTCTACTTCTCTCTCTCTCTATCTCATTAATAAATTATTATTGTTATTTTAATTTGGAAAAATTACAAAACAGTTGGAAAGTTCGTTGGTAGGTTGATTAATGTTAAAAACATCATATAAATAAATATTTTTGTAAAACGAAACGAAACGAGAGAAAGGGTTGATGAGAAAAAAAAAAATTAAATGTGGGAAATTCATTTTGTAATAATAATAATAATAATTTTATATATTGTAATTAATGACGTAAAACTTTGTGTGTAATTTTCTCGTTTTTAATGTAACGAGAGAAAAACCCTTCGTTCTCGTTGAATTTATAATTTTGTGTTAAAATAATTTTTTTATTTTTTTTAATTGTAGTAGTAGTGGTAGTAGTGGTGGTGGTAGTAGTAGTAATAGTAGTTGTAGTAAATCGGGGGTCTCGTAAAACTTGCTAATTATTTAGCCATGGGGTTTTTTTTTTTTTTTTTTTTTTGAATACAAAAAACTCTTGCGAAAACAATTTAATTTTCAAAAAGCATTGTCATGTTTTTCATTATTTATTATTATTATCATCATTATCATTATTATTTAATTAAACAACGAGTTCGTCGCGCTCTCGCACCGGTCGACTATTAATGATGACGTCATTTGTGATTTTCTTTTTTTTTTTTTTGATGAAAACAACAGCGCGGGGGGTGGTGAAAAATTGAACTTTTACTTGTGGCAACGAGACGAAATTGTTTTGGGAAAATTAAAATTATTTCCTGTCTCTTCTGCTATTTTAATTACGTAAAATTTTTCTCTCGCCACGTGAGTGTCGAAAACAAATATGGCGGACTAGGAAGTTTTAAAAATTGATAAGTTAAACGCGGATAACAACATCCGGAAAATTTATTTACGAATTGATGGGATTGAAAAAAAAAAAACAAATGACTTTTCCGATAAGAAAAAATTCGAGAAATCGGTTATATTTTTTTTTTTTAAATGGCGGTCACGCGCGTGCGAAACGAAATAATCAAAATGCGCTTGTAAATAAATAAAAATCAAATTTTATTATTATTTAAAAGTTTATTTTATTTTAAAAAAGTTTGTTTATTTATTTATTTATTCTTTTGCTTTCCTTTGTCGTCGTTGTTGTTGTTTTATTTAAAAGTCGATGGTGATGATAATAATAATAAATAATGTCTTTAAAAAAAAAAAATGGAGGAAAGAGATTCGAATCGAATGTTTTTCATATAAAAATATATATTTATGTTTACATAAAAAAATATTAATAATTTAAATAAAAGTCAGTCAATCATTCAATCAGTCAGTCAGTCAATGAGTCAGTCAGTCAGTCACGCAAAGTTTTTTCAAATAAAATTGAAATTTATTTTTTTATTTTACGTAAAATTTTCTTTTTTTTTTGTTTTCGTTTCACGAAATGTGCTCACGCACGTGCACGCCACGCACTCAAACACAAAGTTTTACTCATGATAATAATAATAATAATATATTATTCGATTAAATTTTAAGTATATAAATATATATATAAAAAATTTAAAAAATTATATTGAACTTTAACCGTTTGTTTTATTTGTTTGTTTTTTTCTCTTACTTTTTTAATATAATGTTAATGTTTAGTTAATGTAAAAGAGAGAAAGAGAGAGAAAGATAGAGAGAGAGAGGGGGGGGGGAAAATTTACTATTCCAGACGTGATTTAAGTTTTTTCTTTTCTTTTTTACCTTACCTCCTTTTCCTTTTATTTTTTTTTCTTTTTTCTTT
>NW_002987036.1:89224-98946 GCF_000006295.1 Pediculus humanus corporis
TTTTTTTTTTTTTTCTTTCAACTTTTCCATGGAAATTTTTTTTTTTTTTTTTTGCTTTTACGAATTGTGGGTTTGATCGGACATGTGAGAGGGGAGAGAGGGGATACGTGTGGAGGAAGTAGAAAGAAAAAAAATTTAAAGAAAATTTTGAATTTTTATTGAGGCCTTTAGTGACACGTTAAAATGGCGCACTGAAGTCTTCGCGATTATTAAATTACGACAAACATCAAACGAATTCGTTTGTTTGTTTTCTAATATTTTCTACTTGTTTTTAATGTTTTCTTAGAAGGTTTCACCTACGATTGTGTGTCTTCTTCCCCGATCGTTTTTCTTTATTTATTTTAATTTTTTTATGTTAAACATAAATTTTTTTATTACACTTATAATCAATTCCGTGCCTTGTTTATATGATGATAATAATAATAATATTAATAATAATAATAATAATAATAATAATAATAATAATAATAATAATAATAATAATAATAATAATAATAATTTGATGTGTAATTTTTCTCACGTTTTAAATGTCACCGTTTTTATAAATTCTTGTAAATATCATCACCATTATTATTATTATTATTATTTCACCTTGATAAATGAAAAAAAAAAGTTATAATCAGGTACATGGATACACTTATAAAAGTTTATTATTAGGTCAAAGGTTAAATGATATTATTCTATCATATATCTATCGTTTTTTTTTCTTTCTCGTAGAGAATCGTAAAAATATTATTAACCCATAAAAAAAAATTTCGTTTTAATTTTTCAAGGTCAAATTCTTCATACCTGACACGTAATTCATACGTAACATTTTTTTTTTTTTAAACTCATAATAATGATATTTAATTATTATTAACGATTTTAATTAAATAACGGAATGAAAAGTAATAATAATAATAATAATGATTTTTTCTCATTCAATGCCATTGCACAAAACAACAACGAACGAAGTCAATCATTTCTTATCATTCTCGGTAGCCGGGGGGCGGTTTCACCTTTTTTTTTTTCATTTAATGTAATAATTACTCTAGTATAATTACCAATAACTTAATTGATTCGTAATTACGTTATTAATTATTATTATTATTTTTATATAGCATGCGAAGAAAGAATTTTTTACGAAAAAATATTTTTTTTCGTTACGTCATCAATAAGTAATAATAATTTTTTTTTTTTTTTGTTATTAATATCGATTCGAAACTCCAACGTATCATCATCGTCGTTTTTTTTTTTTTTTTGTTACTTATCTTCATCATTATTATTATTATTATTATTATTATTATTATTATTATTATTATTATTATTATTATTATTATTATTATTATTATTATCGTAGTAATTGTCGTTAATGCGAATTCGCACGACACGTAAATAAGATTTTTTTTTTTTTTTATTGAAAAAAACGAGTTTTCTGATTTTGAACGTTGGATTTTTTTTTATTTTTTTATTTTTTTGTGTCGATTCCATAAAATTTTTATTTTTTACAACAAAATCTTATTCAATAATAATAATAATAATAATAATAATAGTAAGATCAGACGTTTTATTACCGGTTGTTTTTATTGATTTCATTTATTATTATTATTTTTTTTTTTCGTATTATGTACGCGCGGAATAATAATAATAAAAAACTATTTTACGTCACACTAAAAAAAAAATTTTATGGTTTTGTTTTTGAATGTGGTAGGGGGGAGGGAGAAGCGGGGGACTGGCATTAAAATAAGTTTAATTTAATAAAAATATATAGATATACATAAAAATAATATTATTATTATTTTTTTTTTAATATTATTTAATTAATAATTTTTAAATTTGTATTATGCTATAGCCTTTTGGATACGCGCGCCATTTTCTTCTTTTTATTAATTAAAAAAAAAAAAAAAAAAAAAATTTGTAATTAGTTGTATGGCACACACACACGCCTACCAACCACGAACCAATCTCGGTTCTGAAATTAAGTTTCGTCTGCTACGAAAAAATAAACACACACACACGATGTGAAAATTTGTGAGGGATATTTTTGTTTATTTGTGGTTTGACCCTAACTAAAAAAAAAAATTGATTATGATGACCTTTGGTTTATAATTATTATTATTATTTATGAAGTTTGTTCGTTTGTTTGTTTGTTTGTTTTTTATTTTTAATTTTAATCCTTGTTATTGAAAAAATAATTTTTTATATAAAAAAAAGATTTCGAAATTTGACAAAAACATTGAAAAAAATTTTTTTTTTTTTTTCTAATTTACGCAGTTTAATAATAATAATAATGGGGCGAAAAAAACCGGATGTTCATATATATATTTTTTATTATCGTTTTAACATTAATAAAAAAATATATAAAATAATAAAATTTATTAAAACATAAGTTATTATTATTATTATTAATGGGAATCGATTGGGAGAAAAAAAGAAAAAAAAAGTTTTTACGAATTCGAGTCACGAAATTGTTTTTTTTTTTTTTATATATAAATTTTTTTTATTATTATTTTGTGTTTCTGTCTTCGTCTACTACCACTGCTACTACTACCACTTCTACTACTACTACTACTACTATTATTATTATTATTAAAATTTATTGAATTTAATAAATAAAATCCTCGATTTTTATTTTATTTTATTTTTTATTTTATTTTAATGTTTTTGACTATTAGTATTATTATTATTATTAATTTATTAATTTATTTTATTATCATTATCGCGTTTTCAATTTATTTCTATCCGCCATTTTATTTTCATTATTATTATTATTAAATCCGATGTAAAAAAAATTTTTTAAAAATTAATTTAAGCATATATACAATTTTTTTATTTTAAATTTTATTCGAAATGATGAACTCATTTTATTATTATTATTATTATTACGGTCACCATCATCATCAAAATCATCATCATCATCATCACCACCATCATTTCCATTATTATTATTATTATTTTAATAAAAAAAAAAAATGGTATTGATTTATATTTATTATTATTATTTTTTTCGTTCATTGTTTTTTTTTTTTGTTAAATTTATTGAAATGACATTTTCGGGAAGGGGCAATGGGGAGAGGGAGGAAATAAGGGGAGGGAGAGGAATGATTAAAGGGTGAAAGGTCATTAATAACAAAAATTATTATTATTATTTTTTTTTTTTCGGGTTGTAAATAAATGAATAACGTCCAAAAAAAGAGTTGAAAATGTGAACGGATTCGAATAAAAAAAAAAATTGAAACAATGAAAAGAAAGCAAAAAAAAAAAAAAGTAAAATGATAATGATAATGATGATAATAATAATAATAAATGACGATTGTAAAAAAAAAAAGAAAAAAGAAAAATACATAACATTGGCACAAACTCAATTAACGAAAACGTTTTATTATTATTATCATTATATTCTCTATTGTGTTAATAACAATTTTTTTATTGAATTATTTGGAAAACATTAAACTTTATTTATTAACGTTCATCTATTGAATTTAGACAAAAAAAAGAGGAAGAGCGAGAGAGAGAGAGACAGCGATGAGGGCGGGGGGAGTGATGAAAGGAGGAGAAAGAGAGATAGAGAGAGAAAAACTGTGTTTGTTTTTTTGTGCGTTTTAAACAAAAAAAAAATAATGTGGAAATGGAAAATTTTTTTTATTTTATTATGATAAATTTTCAATGTTTGTATAATTAATGAGTAATAAATTTAATAAATCGAAATTAATTAACGAGTAATTAATTAATTAATTAATTGTCGTCTGCTTTTCTCTACCTAATTTAAATATTTTATTTTAACGAATCAATTCATCAAAATAATAAATTTGTAATTTCTTTTTTTTTTTTTTTTGGGTTTTTATTTTAATTATTTTATAAACAAACAAAACAAACGTTTGTTTTTCACTTGTTTGTTGTTGTTGTCGATTGTCGCACGCGATTGTGATATATTGGGAAAAAAATTTTACTCGTTTTTGTATATGTTTTTCGTTTATGATTCACTGGAAAATTAAATTTACGTCTGTTAGTTTTTGGAAAATTTTACACTGGAAATAAAAAAAAAATTCGAGTCGTTTGTTGCGTGTTTGTATACAATTTTTTCGTTTGTTTTAAACGTCAACAATGACTCGGAAAAAAAAAAAAAGAAAAACTACTGGAAAAATTCGCTCAAGGGTAAACCGATCGTAATTTTTATATTCCCCCAAAAACAAAATTTGCGTACCTGGATAATAATTTCCCCCGAAAAAAAAAGAAAAACAAATTTTCGTGACTTTAAATTTTTTTTTTTTTTTGTCTTCTGCTTCTTCGTTCTTTCGTCATATTTGCTAAACGAAAAAAAAAAAAAGAAAAAAAAAGCTACCAGCATGTTTTGACTTTTAATGATTTCCCTTACGCAAAAAACGAAAAAGAAAAACAGAAAGAAACAAAAAAAATTTTAAAAAGACTGACTTTAATAATATTTAACTTATGTTTTACAAAGTTTTTTTACGATTATAATAAAACGGCGGCAACGGTTGGTTCGACGATATCATCATCATCATCATCACGATACATTACGTTTAAACATATCGGGTAACATAAATTTTGTTACGGAAATTTTTTTTTTTTTTTTTTTTTAACTTTTAGCTCTTGAACTTTGACATTAACGAATATTTAATTAACATTTCGGAATGAATAACATTTTTTTTTTTAATTAAATTAATTTTTTAAAAAAATACACCGAAAGTTGTTTTTTTGGTTGTTTTATTTTGGTTGTTGTTGTTGTTTTACGCTTTTTTTTTTTTAAATAGAAATTATTATCCACCATTGAAAAAGAAAAAAAGACGCCATCTTTGAAAAAAAAAAAAAAGAAAATTTATTTTTTTTTATGAAAAGATTTTCCGGATTTACGTGTTATACGATGGGGGGAGGGTAGAGGGATAGAGGGGGAAATGGAAAAAAATGAATAATGATAATAATAATAAAAAAATTATCGTTTAAGGTATTAAATTAATTTAACATCACGATTATTATTATTATTATTAATATTTTCAATTTTTTTTTCCTTTGCCTTAATTAAACCGGTTGTTATTCTTTCAACGTTTTTCTTTTTCTTCTTTTTTTCTTTCTTTTTTATAAAAAAAAAAAGTAACGAAAAATTTAATACAAAGCTTTTAAGCTTTTTAATAATTTTATAATGATTTTTACGAAGGGGGGAAAAGGAAAAAAAAAACAAAATGGCGTCGGTAATTTTAATTTAAATTCTTTTCACGTTTCACCTGTGTCTGGTTTTTTTAAATAAGTAAATAAAGAAATAAATGAATTTTTTTTTCGGCGTTGAAAAAATTTTTTTACTTAAATTTTTCTCATTTATTATTATCATTATTATTATTAAAATTTTTTCTGTTTTTTTTGTGAAACGTTTGGAAAAGTTTGGGTGTCCGCGGCAACAACAAACTCGACGAAACCGACGACTTTTTATGCCTTATTAATAATGGGACGAAAAATAAAATAAAAATTTTCCGTCGGTTACGTTTTTTTTGCTGCTGCTGCCATTTTTTTCTTATAAAAATTTTCCGTTTGTGTTTTAATAATGAAAGACAAATGCGTTGTGGTAGCAAAACAACAACAGCAACAGCAAAATAGAAAAAATAGAAGAAAAAAAAAAAAGTTTATTACGACGTCGTAAATTTAATATTTTTGTGACAGCCTTTTTTTTTTTTTTTTTTTTTTTTTTTATTTTGTAAAGCTGGAAAAGAAATGCGAAAAAAAGGCTGGATTATATCAAATAAAAAGTAAAAAAAAAACAAAAAAAAACAAAAAGAGAAAGAGAGAGAGAAAGAAAGAGAGAAAGAGAAATAGATGAGAAGGAAGAGAGAAAGGGGAAAGGAAAAGGGAAAGATTTAATGAAAATGCTTCTTTGTGGAAATCCGTAGTAGTGAAAAGTGAATTTCTCAGCAAATTTTACTTTCATATTATTTTACATTTATATTTATATAAATATATTGAAAAAAAAAAAATTTGCGGGGGTTTTTCAGCATAAAAAAAGAAAAAAAGAAATGAAGTCTTCGAATTAATTTTTTTTTTTTTTTCCACGTCCTGGAAATGTTTATCGGTGAAGAAACTCGTGATAAATTTTTATTATACATGTATGTAAAATGTGTATACGTTTTTTTTTTTTTCTCCCCGCCCGCTAATTTCATTATTATTATTATTATTATTATTATTTTACGTCGTCGTAAATTATGGCGCATACACATTACATTTTCATTATTATTTTTTATCTTTACGCAACAAACGTTTCGTTCAGAATTTTCACTCTTTTTCTTTTTTTTTCTGAACGACGAAAAATTTTCGAAAGAAGTTTTTCGCGAGTATAAAAAGCCCCTCGTCGCGTTACGAATTTGTCCCCCCTTCTCTACTCCCTCTCCCATCTACTTTCCCCCAAAAAAAAAGCAAAAAAAAATTTACCGGAAATCGTTGGGAAAAGGAAACGAATGTAAAAAATGAAAAATTTTCTTATTGAAAATATTAATTTTTTTTTTTGTTTTTATTTTTCAGGTAAGATTTTTAAATTCAAAAATAGAAGAAGAAAAAATTGTACGATGATGTGCGTGCGTGCGTGTGTGTGAGAATCAAACAAACAAACAAACAGTAAGTCAAAAAATATATATATATATTTAAACCAATTTGAAATCGGGTAAGATTTTAAATATAAATAAATTTAATTAATTTGTTTTTTAGAAATTATAAATATTATACGCGTGTAATAATAACGTTATGTAAAATTAACTACGTAACCGCCGTGGGTGCGTGCGCGTGTGCGTACGCGTGCGTTTTTACTTTCGGCTCAATGGGTCGATGACACTCACACACACACACACACACACAAATCAAATTTCAATTAAAAAATTTCTCGTACGTAATAAGAAACTATAAATTTTTTCTTTTGGTGACGTAACGAGATTAAAAACCGTGCGTTACGCACGCACGCACGCACGCACGTGTATTGGTTACCGTTAAAACAAAACGCGTACGGAATTTATTAATAATAACACCTTAAATTTTCTTTCTTTTCTTATTTTTTTATTTACGTAACGCGCGTGCGTATAAACGACGACGATAATAATAATAATTTTTATTAAAAATTATGGAAAACAAACAAATAATTTACCTGTCGTGCAATGATGATGATAATGATGATGATAATTTGGTAAAAGAGGAAAAAAATTTTTTTTTCAATTTATATTGTTTTTGTAATTGGATTTTGTTTTAAGAAATCTTCTATCAATTTCGATGTAAACTTTAATCAATCACGATTAAAAGAAAATCGGGAAAAAAAAGCTGCTGTCGGATTACGTTTTCATTTTTTTATATAAATAAAAATATTTCTAGAAAAGAAAAGAAAAGTTAATTAAGAAAAGAAAAAAGGTAGGAAAATGAATTTTTTTGGAATCGGAAAAATTTTTTAACATTTTGACCCTTCCAACTTTGGACAAACCAATGGAAACCAATGGAAAATAAAAAAAAAATGGAAACTCTAATTGAAAAAAAAGAAAAATGTGAAAATTTTTTTTTTTTAAATGCGATTTCGTGCCAAAAAAACTCTCCTATCTTTAGAAATGCTATTAATGTTTTGTCCGTTTTTAAAAAGACTAAAAGAGAGAGAGAGAGAATTTCGAAATTAAAAGATGCCGAGAAGAAAGAGGAGGGATTAGGAGGGGAGTGGGAAAAAAAGAATTATTTTCTATTTTTAAAATGGCGTCGTCGTCGTCGTTACGCAGAACAGTAAAAAATTAATTTATTACCGTTTTTTTTTTTTCGAAATTTTTACTAGCAAATTTTTTTTTAGAAATGTCGTGTCACCAACCACTTCAGATCTAATTCAATCAATTTAAAAAAAAAAAAAATGATCGATTTGCCAACGGTGGCACCGGCGTTTATTCCATCGATAACTTTGTCGCACTTTTTCAAGTAACACGTATTCATATATATAATTTTTGCATAAAAAGATTTTTAAAAAGTCACGTGACTTCGGGAAGGGGGGGCGTGGGAAAAAAAATTTCTTTTTTCTTATCGATAAACAAACAAATTTCCCTGAATCAATTTTTATCGATCACATCAATCGATTCCTGTTAATTTAATTTCGTTTTAAAAAAAAAATTTTTTTTTTTCGTAACGGGGGAACATTTTATTATTATTGCTTTGACTTGTTTTTTTTGTTTGTTTATTTGTTTGTTTGTTGTTTACTTGTCTTATAATATTTAAATTCGTTTGCTTTTTTTGTAGGCAGTTATAATTTAGTGGGGAGAATAAATAAAAAAATTATTATTGTTATTGTCTGGAATCGTAAAAAGTTTTCTTTTTTTTTTATTCGTTTGCTTTAAAAAAAAATCATATTGTTTGTTGTTTGTTCGTTTGTTTTTATTTCTTACCGTGATTTTATTATTTTTTAAAACAAATATATAAATTGATAATTTTTAACTGATTATCGTCAAGGTGATTTTTATTTAACTTTCGATATTATAGCGTAATATTTAATATTTTTTTTGACGTGGCACCAGAAACAATTTGGTTTTTTATTTAAATACACGAAAAAAATTAAATCTCGAATCGTGTAATACATTAATCATTATTCTTTCATCATCGTGTGTACGCGTATTTTATTACGCAAATAAATTTCAACGTGAAGAGAGACAGACAAATAAACAAACAAACAGACGGAAAAAAAAACAAAACGTTTCAAAACGTTTCCCGCCAAAAAATTTTGTTGTTTACGTTTTTAAAATACAGGGGGCAGCACTTACAAATCCTTAGTTATTATTTAGAAATGAAACCGCATTAAATTATTACCATAAGTATTTTTGCGTGTTAATTATTAATGAAATTTTTGTTAAATACATTTCCGTTTCCGTTTTCAAAAAAATAAAGAAAAATGTTTTAGAAACTCCAGGTTGATTTTCTTTCCATTTCCTTTTTAAGAATCGCATCATCAAAATAGACATTTTGAATTATTTATTATGTTTCGTGTGTGTGTGTGTGTGTGTGTTGTAATATGAGATTGAAACGAACGAAGTTGAATTTTCCAGTTTTTCTTTTTCTATTTTTTCTATTTTTTTTTTTTTTACGTTCTAGGCTGGAGAAATTTAAGATTCACGTCAGTGAAAAAGAAAAAGGAAAAATAAAATAAAATAAAATTCAATTGAAAAAAGAAAAAGAAGAAAAAAAAATGTCTATATAATTTTTTTTTTTTTTTTGTTTTTCGATTTAGCAAAACATTTTTAACATTTGGCGAGTTGAAAATAAAAAAAAAAAATTTCCGAACGTTTGTTTGTTTGTTTGTTTCGAAAAAAAAAAAATTTAGAGCAACAACAACAGCCTTGAATGTCTCGTTTTAAAAATAAAACTTTGAGTGTGGGTCGAACTATGAAACATTTTTTTTTTCGCTGATACGAAATTGTGAGAAAAAAATTAAAAAATTCGTCATTTAAATATTTTTTCGAAGGCGTTTTGCTCCCCCCCCACTCTCCGTTCACCCTCCCACGAAATCCGGTCTAATAATTTGCCGAAAAAAATTAATCAATTAATCGATGATCGATCGATTTTATTTTTTTTTCCACGGATTTTAATTATTAAAATACAAATTTTTCTACTCGTAAAATTTTTTGAAATATAAAATAAAAAAAAACGTTATATATAATAAAATAAAAATTTTTAAATCGTTGAAATAAAAACAAACAAACAAACAAACAAACAAAAACCCGAACAAACAAACGATTTTG
>NW_002987036.1:99165-107220 GCF_000006295.1 Pediculus humanus corporis
AAATTTTCTTTCGGTGGTTGAAAAAATTGTTTACGTAACGTTAAATTTAAATTTAAAAAAAAATTTCAGGCACTTCCGGTTATTTTAAAGTTTTAATTATAAAATTGAAAATTTGACGGCGGCCATTTTGTGTACCCCCCTTGGAAAAAAAAATAAAAAAAGTTTTTTTTCTTCTTCATTTGGCACATTTTTTTTTTTTTAAGTATTTTGGAAAAATTGCCAACGGTAACAACTTTTTATTATTATTATCTTTCTTTTTTTCTTTTTCATTACATTTATAAAATAATAATAATAAAAGAAAAGAAAGAAAGAAAAAAATTCAAGTAAAAATTAAATTGAATAAAAATTGATTATAGTTTGTCGATGTTGGTAAAATTTGACCCCAGAGGGTCAATACTGGCGAATATCCAGACAATTTTTTTTTTTTTTAATATCATTGCTCAAAGCAAACAACAATCGAAAAAAGAAACGATTTTTTTTTTCTCCCTACTAACTTTGAAATTAGGATAAAAAAAAATTATTATTATTATTATTTTCATTTTTTTTTCTTAACTATATAGAATGGAAGTTTGTTTGTTTGTTGGAATGATAAAAAATAATTTTTTTTTATTACAAAAGTTTAAAAAAGACTGGAGACAAAAAAAAAATGGTTAATGGTAATCTCATGTGACTACTACGACGACGTAGAATTTTCTAGAAAGAAAACAAACAAACGAACAAACAAATTGTTTAATTAAAAAAAAAAAAATTAAATTTCAAGGTTAAGGTGTGGCAAAAATTGTCGCGATACAATTGTTATTAATACGTTTTAATTTTTTTCCCCCTTTTTTTTCTACTCGTTTGTTTCTTCGTTTGTCATCCGTTTCCGGTTTTTCTTTTTTTCTAGTACATTCGAAATTTGATTTTAGATATCCGGCGGCGGCAGCAGCAGCAAAAAAAAAAAACTAAGAAAAATTTTTTCAAACGTTTTAAATTTTCGTTTGTTTTAAATAATGAATAACAACAAACCGAATGTCGAATGATTTGTTATCAATGATAACGATTTCAAGGTCAAATCTATAGACGTACATAACGTCTATATTGTTTTTTATAGACTATAAAGTCATCATCAAAATGACGCAATCGTCGTCGTCACGTTTATTTATTTATTTACGTTTCGCGTCCTTATTTAATAAATACAATCGATTCATATCATAATCCATAAATCAATTAATAAATCATCATTATTATCATTATTATTATTATTAAGTTTTCTCAAAGCTATAATTACGTGGTTTGTAAATTATTAAATATGTTTTTGTTTTCGCACTGGAAAAAATAAACGTGAATTTTTTTTTTTATTTTTTTATTTAATTCGATTTTCCGGACGCCATTTTTTTTTTTACGTGTTTTAAAAAGTGTCACTTTCAATCAAAGATTAATAAATGAAACCTTAAAAGATTTCCGGGTAGGCAAGGGAAAAGGAAAGGGAGGAAAAGGAAAAATTAAATTAAATGGAATGAAAAGGATTTTTTGAGTTTAGTTTTTGTCAAAAAAAAAAAAAAAATCCGAAACTTTTATTACTGAGTGATTGATGAAAGTGATAAAATAAAACGAAAGATAAAAAGTTAAATTAATTTAATCGGTCATTTTTTTTTTCGTTTTCTTCTTCCACGAAAAAAGGAAAGAAAAAGGAAAATGTTAAAGGTTAGGTTTCGTGGGAGGTTTTAAATGGTTTTGTCTTGTTGTAACGCCCATTCGATATCATCAAATTAAAAGCGACGACGACATTTTCATCGTTTTGATTGAACGAAAAAAAAACAAAAAAAAACAAGGAAGAAGAAAATAAAAAAAAAAAAATTCTTTTTCAATTTCTATAAAATTTTCACGTGGAAAAGTAAAAAAAAAAAAAACGCGAATTTAAAAATTTTTTATTTATCATCTCATCAGATTTCCTTCCGTTTTTCTTTCTTTCCATTTCCGAAAAATATTAATGATAATAATAATGATGATGATAATTTACACGACGATTGTTTATTTTTCTGAAGTTTTATTTTATTCGTCGGTAACGACGTCGTTTTGTAAACGAAAAGATTTTGTGCCTGAATAATTTAATTAATTTCCAGGCACCGCCGCCGCCGCTGCCTGGAAAAAAAAATGATGGCGAAAAAAAACGATTAAAATAAATTTTTTATTAATACCTGAAAATTATTTTGTGAAACAAAAAAGAAAAATTATTTATTTTTTTTTCACATTTTCCACGTGAATAATGATTAATAAAAAATAATGATGATAATGATAATAATGATAATAAATTATTTTAAACGGTTTTAAAACTTTTATTTTGGTGAGACAACAAATTAGAACTCGACACTTAATGCTACTTAATTAAGCGGCGTTTTTGGAGAAAAAAAATTGTAAAACGTCATTATAAAATATTAAATATCATTTTAGTCGCCATTTTTTTTTGTTTTTCCGGGTTTAACCTACGAAATTAATCGGTGATGATGACGTTTATACGAGTAGAAAAAAAAAAAAAAAAGAAATCGAAGTTTACGAACAACGAGTTCGAGATTTTTTTTTTATTTTCTTTTCTTTTCTTTCCTTTTTTTTCCTTCCTCTTTATTTTTTTTGGTAAAAAATTTAAGCTTCGCATTACTAAAAAGGGACATTTTGAGAGTTGGCACACCTGACGCTTTGAAAAAGATAAAAAAAAAAAAAATTTCTCGTTTGTTTACATTCAATTTTACATAAAAAAAAAAAAAATTTGTTTTTTTTTCCAACTTGTTTTCTTATTTAAAAAGGTCGAAAAATTTTCCACCACCAGTACTTTATCGATTGAACATTTGATTTATTATTATTATTATTATTATTATTATTATTATTATTATTATTATTTTCCCTTTCGATCACATAACAACAACAACAAACAAACAAAATTTCTTAAAGATTTTTTAAGATAAAATAATTAGTTCTTGGTTTTTCCTTTTGTACAAACGTTTGCTCCTTTACAAAAAAAGTTTTTTACACTAAAATGAAACAAACGTCATCGTTAAATGATAATAATAATAACAATAACAATAATAATAATAATAATAATAATAATTTATTATTAATTTCTTAGAACTTTTTAAAAAAAAAACAAACCGTAAAGTCAAAAAAAAAAAAAAAATTTCGTTTTTTCCCATTTTTTTTTTTTTTTGCGTAAAATAATATCATTCCGGTCATTGATCTTAACGTTAGCAAAAAACAATGTTGAACTTAAGGAGAAGAAGGAAAAAAAAAAAAAAATATATATATATATATAATTTGTTGAAACGTAAAAATATATTTTTTTTTTTATCATTTTATTTTAACGTAATGTTTTTCTCTTTTTTTCCTATCCCCCTTCCTTCTCTCTCTTCTTTATTTTCTTTTATTTTCTTTTTCCTTTTTTTCTTTTTCTCTCCCTTAAAGATTTTTTTTTTGTATTTTATTTTCCATAGAGAAGCCAAACTTATATATATATATATATATATAGTCTATAAAAGAAAAAAGAAAAAAAAAGAAAAATTATTGCAAATAAATATAAAATTATCACGCGAGGCCATTTTAACCCCCGAACGTAAAAAAATAACATTTTTATTACGTGTGGGAGGAGTAGGGGAGGGGTGGGGAGGAGTCATAAGGGAGGACAAGAAAACATAAAAACAAAAACATTTATTTTGTTTTGTTGATGTTTTTTTTTTTTTTTTGTTACATTTCCACAAATAAATTATTAAAATTTTAAATATTTATAAATTATTCGAAAAGAACGATTTACAACATTATTAATAATTATTATTTATTAATTTATTTATAAATAAATAAATAAAAAATAAAAGTCACTGACATTTTTTCTTATCGTTATCATCATTATCTCTCACTTTTATTAATATTTTTTTATTAACTTTCTGTCATTTTATTAATAAATACGTACATAAAAAAGGATTACATAGAATGAATAAATTTATTTATATTATTATTATTATTATTATTTAAATAACTTTTTTTTTTAATTAATTTATTAATTTTCGATTGCCCGAGCAAAGTTACCATAAATTTTTCTTTATGTTTGTTTGTCGTTTGTTTTTTTGTTTGTTTAAAATTATGAGTGATTAAAGTAAAAGATTATAAATTTAATGTTTTTTTTTTTTTTTTTTTTTTTAAGTCGGATAAACTTTGCGATTATTATTATTATTATCATAAATACTTTTTATTTAATAAAAATAATAATGATGATAAAATTTTATTGAATTTTATTTAAGAAGTTAGGGGGTGGGAGGGGGAAAAGATTAATTAATTAACGATAATACGACGACGACGTGATTATTTAAATGTTAAATATATAAAGTTAAATGATTGATTGATTGATTGATTGACATTTTTTTGAATAATTTACATCGAATACTTGAATATTAATAAATAAATAAATAATAATAATAATATTAAAATCGTTTTTGTTTCACGCCATTTTTTTATTATTATTAATAAACATTACTCATTAAATGACTTAATTTTTTTTTTTTCCTACAAACGCCTTTAGGGTTTTTTTTTTGCTGTAATTACAGGTAGTTTTGCTATGTAGTAAATGCCAAACATTCTCACACCCGAGGAAAATATTTATTTGTCGCGTGAGATGACGTCAGCGCGATTTCCTCTACCCTGTCATTTTTCTTTCCACGGTTTGCCGCCCCCGTTTACCCTCCGTTTGCCGCTCGTTTTTCCGTTCGAAGTAAAAAGTTTTTTTTTTTAATAAAAAGAATCGTATTAAATTAATTATTAATCAAAGTTTACGCTTTAAATTATTTTGATGGTGATAATAATAATAATAATAATAATAATAATAATTTAATTTGAAACGAAATTAACGTTCGCATTTATCAAAGCGACGCCGTTCGGTCGTCGGATTATATAAATGTCGCGGTAAAATCGGTTGTTCGGGTTTTTATAATAAATGAATATAGAAGAAAATTATTCCGAGGATAGATATAGATAAATTATTATTATTATTATTTGAAACAAACAATTTGTATAAACGCGTTTTCGTTTTTAATTAATAATAATAATGATAATTATTTTGGTTATTTATAAAAATTACGTAATTCGTTTCGTTTGTGCGACGATTGTCGTCACTTTAAAAATACACGAGTTGTCCTTAGTTGAATTCCTTGGCGTACCTTTTTCTGTGCGTGTCTTTTGTAGGATATCTTTTTATCAATGGGCTGCCATAATATTTTTGCTGCGTCACAAACTCAATTTAATAATAATAATAATAAATCAAGTTAGTCTTGGCAATGATTGTCATTTGTTAACTGGAGCCAAGCCGTCTACCACCTCTTCTTATCCATATAAAGCCCTGAGTAATTAATTTAAATTTAAAAAAAAAAAAAAACGGTTTGATACAAGAGCTTGTATTTGATTAAAAAAAAATTTTTTTTTTGTATCGCCTCAAACGTAATAATAATAATAGTTTGGAGGTAGGAACGACGCAATTATGCCAACAACAAAAAAAAAACAAAAATGAATAAATAATAATTCAGGTACGAGTATTTCAAGGTTTTTATATGCAAATTTTTGTCGTTGTTATTTAAACTAAAATTTTTCTTTCATTTTTTTTTTTTTTGTAATCAATGAAACGAGATAATTATCATCATCTTATGAATTATCCTCCTTATATTCATGAGGAGGTTGGGAGATACAGAGGTAGAGATAGAGAGAGAGAGAGATAGAGAGAGAGAGAGAGTGAGGGAGAGACGTGAAGAAAAGAGAAGGATTTCGATTGAAAATAAAAAAAATAATAATTTTTTTTTTTTCACAACCGCAAAGCTTTTGTGCTTGAGTGTGTGTGTGCGTGTGCGTGTGCGTGTGTCGCATACGAAAAAAAAATGTTTTTTATTTATAAAAAAAATAATTTAATAATTTTATCGAACGTTATTCCTCCTTTCCCTCCCCCCTTTCAAAAAAAAAAATTCATTCATTCATTCATTCATTTATTTATTATTTTCTCCAGCTTTTTCTTTTTTTCTCCAGCGTTTTCATAATTTATCGAGATTTCAATAAGTTTTTCATTTATTTATTTATTTTTTGTACCCTGATTTTGACAATTACAATTTTATTAATAACAAAAAATTATTAAATTTATTACTTAATAAATAAAACGAACGAGATGAAAAGAAAAAATATTATTATTATTATTACTTATTTATTTATTATATTATCGACGATGTTGACGGCGATGATAATAATGATAATCAATTCTGGTTTGAATGATATTTATTTTTTTGAAATTAACATAATAATAATAATAATAATAATAATGAAAAGAAAATTTATTTTTCAACATAATAATAATAAAAAAAAATCGTTTTTTTACCGGAGCGGGATTAAATAATAAAAATCATAATTTTGCAAAATGTATTCATTGTTAATAAACGTGAGAGAGAGAAATAGAGATATAGGCAAAAACTTATAAAAATGGTAAGAGAGGAAAAAAAGAAACTCTCTCGCGCCTACGTAATAATGTAAACATTTATTTTACCATAAAAAACGTAGGGGTTAAATATAACGTTTAATTAAATTCTTGCTTAATGACTTGGAAACAAAAAAAACTCAAAAACTAAAAAACTCGGTTTTCACTTTTTTGAAAACTTGAAATTTTTTTTTCTTTTTAAAAATTTTATTTCAAAAGGTTTACCCTCCTTCTACCCCTCCACTTCCTCTTTTTCGTGCGTTATTTTGATACCTGAATTTTTTTTAAAAATGGGGAGTTTCTTGAAACGATTGAGGTGTTGTTATTTCATTAAGTTAAACAAAAAAAAAGGATTAAAAACTTTCAAATTATTTTTATCATAATTATTATTATTATTTATTTTTCCAAAAAAAAAAAAAATACACGTGGAGACTGGAGAAACCTGATCGATACCATTGATTTAAATAAATAATAATAATTTGAATATCAGGTACCAAGCCGTCTGGGTACAACCGCATAACAGGTTTTTCATATCTGATCGTTATTTTTTTATTAAAAAAAAATCATGAATAATTAAATAATAATAATAATAAAATGCGTGGAAAGAGGAAGTGAGAGGGGGAAGGGGAAGAAGAAGGGAGGGACGGGAGGGAGGAAAAACGTTAAAAACGTTTGCTAAACGTCAAATCATCAAACATCAAATTAATAAAAAAAAAATTTCGATCGATTAAACCATCGTTTTTTTTTTTTTTTCGGGTGATGATAATGATAATAATAACAATAACCCTCGAGTTTCTTGTTTCGATAATAATAATAATAATGATGATGGTGTATATAAGTAAAAAAAAAACGTTGTCGTGTGTGTGTGTGGTTAAAAGTCAACGGAAAAAAAAAAAAATTTTTTTTACGACGTTGTTTATCCGGGATTTTTTTTTTTTGCCTTAAAGCAAACATTTTGAATTCTATTTAATTTTGTTGTTTGTTACAAATTTTTATTTTTTTCGCGTGTGTTTAACTTCGGTTGTTTCTATCTCTCTCTCTCTCTCTCTCTCGTTTGTTGTTGTTATTTAATTTTTTTTTTTCCCTCCAAAAAAAAAAACTTCCAACCCATTTATTTTATATGGATATTTTAACATCGGTCGTAATTTTTTTTTTTTACGCTGTCGTTTGTTTTAAAATGTCTTTCTCTCTAATTTTTTTATTTATTTATTTATTTTGTCCTTTTTCTCCGGCGGTTGTCGGTCGGTTGTTGTTTAATTTAAACGTGAAATTAAAAAAAAAAAAAGACAAAAATTAAAATGGCGTACGAAACGACGTCATAAACGATTAATATTACTATTATTATTGCGCTTTTTTTAAAATGGTTTTTTAATTTGTTTTGTGTGTTCGTTCGTTTGTTTCTTTTTTTTGTATTTTTTTTTTGCGAAGGAGGAGAGGGGGAGGGGTAACTTGCGAAATAAAAAATTTTATGTAATTTTTATTAAGAAAAAAGTTAACATGTATATATAAATTAATAATTTTTTTTCCCTCCGTTTTAATTTTGTTTTTTTTTTTTTTTTTTTCGTAACAAAAGGTTTTTCATTTCC